>NC_080699.1:11090632-11393662 GCF_030445035.2 Dasypus novemcinctus
TGGGTTTAAAACTATTCTGTCATATATTAACTGGGTGTCCTTTTATAAGGCACTTTAATTCTCTGAGCTCCAAATTCCTGGCCTGTAAAAGAGAGAGAGCGAGACCAAGCAAAAATACACACACTCACACGCACACACATGCCTCGATTAGAGTAATATCTTAAAATAAACATTGGACTAACTGTAATATTGGTCTACATAGAGAACAATTTTTAATTGTACTATCGACTCCCCTGTGAGTGAGGATTGAGAGGACATGCAACATTTTCCAGTACGATTTGTTTCCAAGGGTCTCAAAATTCCTTATCAATATTGTCACATGAATTCTCACAGTCACAAACTCCAAAATAGTGTCCGTACGGTGAAGCTCGCAAAATAAAGACAAGCATGGTTCTCTGAAAAATCAGCCATTTCAGCAGATGATGCCCATTTTAATCATAAGGGGAGGTGATTGGGAGGAATTCCCTGAAAATGAAGGTGGGTTTAAGACACACTGTCAGTGAAAATCTGGAAGTTAGTCATGGCCATGTCCGTCTGGGTAACCCTTTGCAAGCTATTTCATCCCAGTTATATAGGAAGAAGCAGGGAATATGCAAGATGCCTGACAGTAATATTATATCATTTTTTACGAAGAGAAACCATAGTACTATATTTTCCCAAACTTACATATAAAGCATTTCATATCATATCTAGATGAATTAAGTATTTTATTTAAAAGGAAGGAATTTTTAAAGTTATTGTTGTAGCTCCAAATTTATGGTAGTCATCTACAGGGAGCATAGCAGAGGGTGATGAAAGATTCGTGAGCTTCTCCATCCTTCTATATGGTTTGAGATACACATGAATCACTGCAGTTATGTTCTATAAAGTCATCATGGACACTGAGTTAGCAAATAATGTATCATCGTTTCTAACGGAAATACAGAGTAAGGTTCCTGTGAGCCTCTGGTCACAACATTTCATCAAGACTACCTTGTTTTCTGTGTTTCTCTTTAAAGTCACCTTATTTAATTTCTAGTGTTGACTCATTGACACTGGATTCATGGCCAACAGCACTGTAACTCATGCCTAAGTGAAGCTCACCCAGCACGCATATTTCTCTGTAAGGCATATCACAGCCTTTTTACACTAAAGGACACATTTCACAGCACTTCAGCACTGTGGTTTGGGACCATTTTAACAGTGGCAACAAAATGCACAAAAATGTGAAAAACCTGACACTAAATATACTGCAGAAAGGACACTGTTTACAGTATGAGAGCTGAAACAAGAAGGCAGTGCATTGCCTGGTTTGACATCACATGAGAACGTTTGACATTAAATTGGGTAACCCAAATTTTTCCCACCTCTGCACATTTACGTGAATGAACTTAAAAGTACCATGAATACTGACATTGGGGATGAATTCCTAAAGAACGCATTAAATTGTCGGCTATCTACAAATGAAGTGGGCAATGAAGGAACTCGTCTATCAGGGAAGGCCTCTTTGTGTACCTCTGCCTTGGTCACATCCCTAACAGGACACATTTGCCGGTAAGATAATTTGCCCTTCTTTCACGAAGAAGAATAAATTAATTTTAATCAGGAATCTGTGCCCCTGAGGAAGAAAATGTTTCCCTGAATTTCATTTGTGCCTGGGTAAAAACTTTTTAAGAAGAATCTTATTTTCTGTGAGTTGTCTGGAACATTTACATATTAACTAGGAGTGAACAATGAAGACTCACAATGTATCAAGGGCAAACCGAACATCATTATTGCCATCACAAAGTATAATTTTATCTTCTTTATAAATTTATATTTCTTTGAGTATATTTTACTCTTTCCCTCATCTCTTTAATTTCAACAATTCAGTTAAGAAAAACTTGTACTTTATGTCTATTTCACATTTGATGCTTTTGAAAGAATTTACTTGAAACATTCAACAGCCCATTCTTGTTCAAATGAACGTTTGTCCCCAATTTTTTCTCCATTTCAATAAGCTGCTCTGGGATATCTTGTTTCGTGTGTAAAGCTACTTAGAAACCACGCAGTCTCTAGACTAGGAGGGTCGTAATTATATCATGTCCATCGACCACATCTTTGCTTTACAGATGATGGGAGAACCAAGACCCAGAGAACTTGAGCTGCCCAATGTCATACAGTCATTAATGTAATGTAATGTCATACAATGTCATACAGTCATTAATGTGAATTATTGTTACTAACAAGACTTCAGAAACCAGGACTTTGGTCTCCAATTAATTTATTGCACTGTTTAATTCTGCTCCTCTCCCTAAGCAAGCTCAGCAGTGCAAACGCTTTGTAAAGGTTATTCATTCTAATTAGTTGCAATTTTCTATATGCTATTCAGTCCTTGTTTGGACATTAGGTCCATTAAGAGTCCATCTGTTCTTTGGGTTGCAAGAGACTAGAAAGGGCCTTTCACCCTACAATGGAGTTTCTCCCACACGTTTCTGAAGGCAGTTTTGTGTGTCAATTTAGAAAAAAATGTGGAAAAGCAAGACTTCTTTTGCTTCCAAAGAAAAGCATTGGACAGTTCTCTTCAATTATATAAATTCTGTGTTCAGTTCCTAAGGGGTTCCAGTTAATTTAAGATTCCTTTTTCTTGCATAATAATTCCTTAAATTCTCAGTTCATTTTTTTAAAAGACAAAATCACGGCATAAACCAGAATTATGAGGCTATGCTGCAGTAGCAAATAACATTAGATGAAATTTAGGACAATAAAAGTACATTTATTGCTCAAGCAATGGCTACCATGGGTATAGGAGACTCTCCAAGGCATATCTTCTCCATGTGGTGGCTCAACAATCAACGAAACTTTGATCTCCTGCCTTCTCCATTTTAAGGCAAACTTCCATCATTCCACTGAAAAGAGGAGATGATTGGAGATTCTTCCACCAGCAATTAAATGCTTCAGGCCAGAATGATCCATGCTGATTCCACTCATAGCCCAATGACTCAAATCATCATATATCTCTCGCTATAAGCAAAGAAAATGGGAAGTGTAACTCTTTGATACCTGGAAGGTAAGAAGAGTTGAATATGGGTTAGTGTGATAAATCCTGATCACATAACAAACTAGAGATTGAAAATAGCTGAGAGGAAATTACGGATTCAAAAGTAGCAACATTTTTCTGTTCTAAAGTTTTGTTCTAAAATGTATATACAACCAATAATTTCTTACATGTCAACAATTTCTGACATGTCTTCAGATTACATCTAATCCCTCTCTGTTATTTAAAAAGGAGGTTATCATTATGAGTTTCTAAGAAGAAAGTTGTGGGATTATTAATGACCAATTAATAAATGTACAAATGCAAGTTCTGAAAAGTGTTATATAATTATAATGGTATTTCTGATTTCACTGAGAAATATTTTAACCCATTTTTACTTCATAGTTTAAATGCATTGATATGCTATCCATTGTACATTATAAGGCTTTGGAATTTATAATCATGTTTTCTAGTCTTTTGAATGGTCATTGGCAGGACATCTTAATAAGCCAGATAAAATTCATTAATGTTTTAGAATTCCATTTTAAGCCCATTATTTAATATTATTTCCAAGCCAAGAAGCAAAGTTGATAAATTCTGCCACCACAGAGAAGTCATTTTGTGCAGAATTGATGAAAGATAAAAATATATGTTTTTAATATAGCCCTTATCTGAGACATACCAATCATGTAGTATTAGGTATAAAGCGCTTATGATGATTGCATTAACATTATCTTGGGAAAATAGAGAATATATGTAAAAAATGTCCCTAAACTTCTCACCAGAACACCTATTTAGAACGTAGACAAGGGATTAAAACCAATACTATTGGAGCTTTAAAGTGCACAGAAACTAAGACAATATCACAAAAACCTGTCATTTTTTCCCAGTAAGTTTGAGCATATTTTCCATTTTTAATAGTTCATTTTAATCTCATTTCACTACAAATATCCCCAACAATAAAAAGAGGCAATTCATTAATACTGGTTTGCTTCTTCTCCTTCAACTTTTGCAAATAAATAGCATAAAGATAAATTCAATACAATGGGACAATAAAATTCCAAAAGAGTTTTACAGAGGAACTTTGCAAAGCCATTCTTATATTTAGAAATGAGAACAGAACTCTATAAACAATTGAACTAATTTTAATAATAATAGTAACATCACAAATCATTGAAAAAATGCTTTATTTACTAGATGGTGTTGGGGAAACTTTAAGCAGGATCCAATTTCCATCACATACAATATTAAACTCTAGATGATCTGGCCCCAAAGGCTATTCACTCCAAATCAAACCAAAATTAATTAGAAGAAATTAGTTATCTTCCAGAAACATGTAATTTGAAGGTATCAAACTGTGCTATCAGGGCTTCATTCTGTTTGTCTCTCCTATCTCCTTCTGCCTCTCACCCCTTCCCTCTCCCTCTCTATGTGTATAATATATATATGTACAAATAACATATATACATAAACATATACATATACACATATATATGTGTACATATATAGACAGATAATAGATAGACCTATCATAACGCCATTGCAAATCATGATGGTTAGAGATGCCACTCCTCATTGTTCCCTTTGGTTCTCTCACCCACGGATTCTAATCATCAGAGAGAAAGCACTATATGAAGGCCATTGTTTGCCCCAGCCCCACGGAGCACGATCACCAAGATGATACTAACACTGTGCCTTGAAGGCTATTCAACATTTAGTCAGGCTGGGAGCTTCCCAGTGTTGTGGAGTACGGTAGAACTAGGGGATCCGTGATTATCTGTATATTGTCACAACTCCTTTGCTTTAAAGCGGGCTTGAAACATGTTATGATCTCATGACAATAACCAGGATATTCTGTGATAATTCAGGCCAAAGTACAGCAGATAGTCTCTATGTATTCAATCCCACCGACATGTGGGACAAGTCACAGAAAGGATTTCAGCTCCATTGGTCAGAATTAAAGCCCTCATGCACAGAACAACTCTGTAAGTTGTTAAGACATACAGAGATAATTTCCACGTGGAAATTGGCAGGGCACTGATAGCCTTTGTTCACACAAACTCTTCCAAATTTGTCACCTGCTTCTCTTCTAAATATTCCTTATTTTTCCAGCAAGGTATGCATTTTATGTGAAATACCTTGATCTCATCCCCATCCTCACTCATCCCTAATATTTGCCTTCTATAATCTTCTCAACATAATGATTGTCTCCTTGGATTTAATTGCCATCCCTCAAAAAATGTTAGTGCTTGGCTTTCCTTCTGTAATGCCATTTAAAGTATTTAACCTGGTTATAGATATTATTTTTCAACTGTATTATGACTGCCACCACATATATGAATCCATTACAAATAACAAGAAACTTGTTAAGCAAAGATTATTTCTTATCCATCCCTGTTATCTCATATATATAAAAGAACATAGTTAGTACTAGAGTTAATAGGTTTATGTCCAAGTGACTTAAATCTTTGGGCTGTTCATGTGCCAGTTGAGTCCTAAATCTCAACGGAGTTCTAATACCTATTCTCTAGTTCAATGGACTCACCCAGGACAACTAACTAGGAGATGATGATGGACAACAACTATCCCAAGAAACAGAGAGAGTCCACAACTGCAAGCAAGATAGTCCCATCTATCTGCCCCATGGGATATAAGCCTCCTCTCAATTAGAGGCAAAGTGGGCATCCTACCACAGAATCCTCAGGATTGGGGAATGAACGATGGTCTAGAGTAGACTTACTGCTATTCTACTATAAACTTATTGTGATTCTAGCAATTGAAGAACTTTTATCACTGATGTGGAGGCAGTGGCCTCCAGAAATTCTGAGGAGATAGAGAGGAAAAATAAGTGTAATATGGGGGCATTCTTGGGACTTGGAATTGTCCTGAATGACATTTCAATGACAGATACAGGCCATTACATATCTTGTCATAACTTACAAAATTGTGCAGGAGAGAGTATAAACAACAATGTAAACTATAATTCATACTTAGTGGCAATGCTCTAAAATGTATTCATCAATTGTGACAAATGTACCACACTAATGAAAGATGCTGTTAATGTGGGAAAATGTAGGAGGGGTAGGGAATCCCCCATATTTTTTATGTAACATGTATGTAATCTAAGTATCTTTTTTAAAAAAATTTAAGTATATATGAAAAGAAATAAAAATCAAAGAACTCCTGGTGCAAAGCAGGCTCTCCATTAAACAAATACTTGCTGGATTTTATTGAAGGAATGATCTATCTTTGTTTTCCTTAATGAACAATGAAAGTTTCAAGCACAGAATAGATATTCAAAATTATCTGTTGAATTGAATTGCATTCATAATCCTGAGCTATATTTTTTCTTTCCTATTAGAGTTTGGAATTAACTTTTGATCCTCCTTTAGATTCTCATATCAATGCAAAACAAATCCACAAAATTGTGTATTTCTAAGTTCCACCATTGGTCAATAAAAGTCAATTTAAGAAATATTAAAGTGAATGGAAAGCTTCATGTGTTATTGATTGATTGTGCATTGGATAAACACAACTATACACAATGTTCAAAAACATGACAAAAATATTCAGAATGGAGGAGGCAATTCAGTTCAGCTCTATTTTGGAGTTATTATTATCTGTTAACTTCATGACCCCAAGTCCAATACTAATGATATATTTTACTTGTATAAGGTTAAAATTATTTTTTCAAAGCATATTCAGAATTTGGGCTATAAATCCCTAAACACCTGCTCCTCTTTTACTCAATGGTCGTTCTCTTTCCTCGCCCCTTGGGAAACCTTCTTTCCACGTAGTGTAGACATTTCCTTAAGCTATCAAGGGTGTGGATTGATTATTGACTTATTTGGAATCTTCTATGGAAGCCATGCCCCAAGGAAAGGATGCAAATCTCAAACCACAGTAGCAACAGAGTCAGTATTTCACTTTATGATTAGATCTAAAGATGTGTATTACAGTGTCAACTCTTAAATATTAACTGCTGCTTCAAAGATGATGACAATATAAGAATACTAAGCTTTACATGTAAAATAATCAAGAATAATAAGAAAATAAAATGCCTTCTACTATCTCTGAATCATACAATACAAGCCTGGTTTGTTTTTTTGCCTCAGACCCTATGCGTTATTCCCACAGCATTAAGCCAACGCCAACTCCCATAGCTTGTCTTGAAGTTTTATGTTTCATTTCTGCTTCCATGTTTTTCTTTTCAAAGATTGTCCTAATTTTACACTCTTGTAACTATTTTCACTGTAACAGAGGATGGTGGGTAGGTGAATAGACAGATAAGTACAGGTAAGATAGTGTATGCATTAAAGTGGACTTACTGGTGTTCTGCTGGGGAACTATTGTGATTAGTAAGGGAAGAAATTGTAGTAGTGATGTGGAGAGGGTGGCCACGGTGGCTGCTGATGGTCGGGAGACAGAAGAGATATGGGGTGGGGGCATTTTCAGGATTTGGAGTTGTCCTGGGTGGTGCTGCAGGGACAGATGCTGGATGTTGTGTGTCCTGTCGTGGGTGGACTGGGGGAGAGTGTGGACTACAGTGTGGACCACTGTCCAGGTGGTGCAGCAGTGCTCCAGAATGTATTCACCAGGTGCAGTGGATGCGCCACGATGATGGAAGAATTTGTTGATGTGGGAGGAGTGGGGTAGGGGGGGTGGGGAGTATATAGGGACCTCATATTTTTCAAAAGTACCATTTAAAAGAAAATAAAGAAAAAAACAAAACAAAAACCAAGTACAGTGAAAACTGATACCTAAAGGCAGCAAGGTGTGTCAGGAGTCACTCAGAGGTGGCAAAAGAAAACCCACATCTTATTTTTCTTTTGCAATAATAAACTTTAGTTTTTGAAAAATTTTAGATTTACAGAAAAATTACACCAAAAGTATAGGGAATTCCCATAAACCCCCTCCCCACACACACGTCCACACCCAGTTAATAATAGAGCATTTTACATCCATGTGGTACATCTTGTTACAATTGATGATCTTTTAATCTTCTGCTATACTCACTACTGAGAAACATCACCTCTGGTAAAGACACAAAGAATAATTATACTTAGGGAAGAAACAAAGGAAACCAAGTTTTGTGTGTGTGTTTTCCCCCTTGATGTTTATTTTACTCTTGTCTTTTATTTAGTGATGAACCTTTGGGAGACAATAAACCTTTTTAAGCAGCTGGTTGCCAAATGTCATGTTCTTGCTTCACGGTTGTCACTAAATATCTAGGATTCCTACTCTGTTAGTAAGTTTTAGGGCCACACCATGACTACGATGCCTTAACTAAAACCAAATAACAGGCTAAACCCTGGAAAAGTCTAGTAGCTCTGGTTTTATGTGAGACAAAAGGTTACTCTGAGTAGATTTCTGCATTTTAACTGGAAGAGCAATAAGTTAATTTAATGACTCTTTGAAGCTTTGAAAAATCGTAACATCATAAAGCTGGAAGAGATCTTAAGATGTAGATAAATATTGTCATTTTATATTTGAGAAAACTGTCACTCCCAGAGATGTTCAATAACTTAATCAAATGCAAATAATGCTGGAGATCCAACTGAGAGCCAGCTTCGACTGAGAGCTGTCCACTGTGCCAAATGCATAGTAGACACCATGCACTTTCTTAACCAAGAGCTGTTATTTTCACTCTAACTAACCCATTTACACAGGGCCTTTATTTGACCTTCATAATGGCCATCAGATGTGGGATATCATTTTGATTGACAGTTTATATAAAGGAATGTCCAGAGAGTGACTTTTACACTGTACTGGAGAAACTTACTCATAGAGGTCCTACGTGAACCCTGATTGGACTCTCAGAATAGTACACATTCACCATACCTCACCTCCCTACCCAAACTACACCAAACTAATATGGTTTTGAAAACCAATTTCAGTAACAACAAAAATCATCTGATTTTTTTTGAAATGAGATATGTTGATATATGAATTTTCCTTCACAATTGGATAAGAGAGGAGTGAAAATCTTTAAAATGGAAGATGATCTGTTCAGTGTAAATATTTGAAAATAAGACTGCTTACTAGAAATCTTCACATGATACATAGATTTTAATTCAACAGGCTGGGGATGAAAAAAGAAAAAAGAAGGCTGCAGGCAATCCATGTAAAATAAGTAAATTGATGAGCATTTTCACTGTTAGTAATTGCTTGGTCCCCTGTGGCTTCGTGGCTTCCCCCAAGTCTCATTCATAACACTAATGCACACTGCCCAGAGTTTGTGAAGGAGACTAGATGGAAAAAAAAGAGGGCCTTGGGGTGAGAATTAGCAGTCATGCTCATTTGGCTTCAAGACAAGTGCAAACCCTAGTGTCTATCTTACATTTCTGTGACTTCTCTTCTAAAGAAGCTATTCACAAGATAAGTTGTGAAAGACTCTAAGCAAAGAGATTCTACAACCAGTTTCCCAAGATCCCCTAGTCTATACTTGAGGAGGAAATGTGGCTTTTACACAGAGCATATTTCAAAGAATAAAAGTTCTTTCTGCTCCTGGCTGCCTTCCAGAAAAACACCTGGCAGACACCTGTGATGAGGAAAAGTTCATGGTCTTAGTCTAGGTAACAGGCATCCTCAATTTTTAAAAAAATTGGAACTCCTATTAAGAAGAAATGTTTTTGTATATCCTCTCAAAATGTATTTATAAGTTATACATGCATGACTTACTATATTATAACCACATGAAAATTTTAAAATGTACACCTATAGAATTAAAAAGGATGAGCTATAAAGCAAATGCCAAGAGAAGAGCTAGAAGGATCAAGACAGTCGCTTTGGCCAGCAGAATTGAGTTGTGGTGAGGAAGCAAGAATTACTCAAATTTTCACTTGACTTTTTTAACAATATGTGGTTTATTTTAATTTAAAGTACATAATATCCTAATATATGTTTCTTGCATCAAAATAGCATCTCTTGAACACCTTCTGATACGCAAACACTCTCTTTGGAAACTACTAGTCTAAAATGCTTTTCTATTTCTCCCTTAATTAAAGAGTACTAAATTACAATCCACATGGAAAAGTAGCATTTGTAAAAATAAGAGAAATAAAACATGGTTAAACAATCAATGAGACATTCTAAGGTTTATTCCATTTATACTCCTTTATTCACTAACAAAACATATATCTTATTGAACTCCTATATACCAGGCATTGGTTAAGACACTAGAAACTCATGAATCACTAATAAGTGGGGCTGAAATGGAAAGTTCTAACTGCTGATCCTGATACCTCCTCAATGGCTATTTGCAATAGAAATGACCGCCGATCCAGCGCCAAGAAGGAGAAACACATCTTTCGGTGAGGTGAATTATTGTGAGTGCCCAAGCAAGAAACTGGGGGAAATCTTCCCCAAACCAGGTCAAAGTGAGAATGGGAGCTAGGGTTTTTATAGGCAAAGAAAAGGGATAGGGATTGAAGATCAAGTGATGACCATGTGATGCATTCTTGCCATAGATGGTGATGATAGTTGCCCAACATTGTGAAGTATATCTGAATGTGATTAAAAGGGGGAGAATGTTAGATTGTAACAGAAAAAAAAAATTTTTTTAAACATGGAACTACATTATACAGTGAACCCTAAATTAAGCCATGGTCCAACAGTTAACAGCACAATTATAAAAAAGTGCCTCCATCGGCTGTAACAAATGGGACATGTAATAACACCTGCCATTTGTTAAACACCAACTATGTGCCAGACATTTTCCATAAATGGTTTCTAATCTTCCTAAGATCCTATTAAGCTCTAAACTTATTAAGGTCATGGTTATTATTTCCATTTAGGGGCCAGGGTCGTGAGTTTTAGAGAGGCTGTGACACTCAGTATGTCATAGTGGCTCCAGAGCTTACATATTTCCGAACTGCCACACTGTCTTTCTCGCTCTGTGAGATTCAAGTTCCTCTCCAGCCGAAGACCCGAACATTTCAAATTTCCAACATGCAGAAATGTCGTCAGTGTGACCATGCACAGCCATGGAACACCCAGGATCATTCTTGAATGCAGCGCTCTTTCCATGTCATAACATTTCACTTAAACCACATTGGTTTAAATTTAAATGTCGAGCACCACACTGAGAGCCTGGAGGCTGCTGCTGACTGCAGTTTCAGTGGACAACAAGTAGGTTCCAAGAGATTTCTCATTGAATGTTTTTATGATTGTATACATATGTGTATCTATCTAGTTAATTTAGTATTCATCTAGCATCCATTGTGTAACACTGTTCTGTCTTCCATGAAGTTGCCAATAAAAACGAGCCATTTTATGATACCCTGATAGCTTTGAATATATATATGAGATCTGTGTAAGTGGCTTTAGCACCTCGTCCTAGTCAAGTTGATTGCTCCCAGTTTGGGAACTGATTACAATATTTTGGTTAACAGTAGGCCCTCTAGAACTAGAAGTACCTGGGTTTTAATTCCAGTTCTTCCATTAAATAATGTGTAACCTGGGACAACCAAATTAATCTCTAAAAGTCTTTTCAGTAAATTGAGAATAACATTTGTTGCATTTGATTATTATGAGAAATGAGTAAAAACATATGTAATTTGCCTCGCACATGATAAATGCTCAAAAATTTAATTTGTTTAACTACAGAAAATAATGACTTCTCATGATCAATATGTGAAATATATAATACCTTATATTAGCCTTCACCATCAATTGGACTTTCCTTTCTGCTAAGGAAAGTCCAATTAGTTAACCAAGTCTTTATGAATGTCAGCACTGTGCTAAAATTCAAAGCAATATATCAGAAAAAATAGCATTTTCACTTCTTTGAGAAAACTTGAAGTCTAGAGAAGTAAAGTTTTTGGTTTCAAATACCACATAAAGAAATCAGAAAACATGAAAAAACAGACACAGGCTTTGCTCACTGGAATGTGTGCTCTGCAAGAGCTGAGATGTTTACTGCTTTGTTCACTGATGTCTCCCAAGCCCAAGGAACAGGGTCTGACACCTAGTAAGTGCTCAGAAAGTGTGTGAATGAATAAATTAATCAAGTACTGTCTGTCTGATGGATTTCAGAATGAACTAAACATGAATCAGGAAAATTTTAAAAGGAGATCACTAAGGGCATATCTTATGAAAAGCTTTGTGGAGAGGGAGAACTTGAGTTGGGCTTGAAGGGCATAACGTTTAGAGAAAGGATGAAGAGACAGCATTCCACCGCAGGACAGGAAAGTTCCAGAAGCCCAGCCCAGACCTGCGTTTTTCCAACTGTGGCTCATAATGTACCATAAGGGGTTTAGGCCCACATTTTTTAAAACAATGAAACAGAGCAAGAAAAGGATGAAAAGAAAACAGCAGAGTACATTATAGGAAATAAGAGTGGTTTTTTTTTTTCTGAAATATTTACTCAGATCATAATGAGATATTGTGATGCCACTGGAATTTGGTGCAATGCCTGTTGGGCTTGGTGTCAGAACTCCTTAGTTTCAGTCCAAGTATTGCCCTTTACTATCTGTGTGACCCTGGACAACTCGCTTTCTGTGGATCACCCTCAGTTTCATCTGTAAAATGGGATCATTTTACATATTTTACAGGATTGATACAAAATTTGCTTGAGATAATGTCTGCTAGGTGTCTAGCGATGGATGTAGCTTGTACTGCACAATTCATGCATGGTAGCCATTACTGTACCTTATAGAGATGTTCTAATAATAAAAATGAGATTCCACTTTCATACAATATTGTCAGCATACTAGAGCACTCCACAGTCCTACAAATACATTTACTATCACCGTGACATTATTTAAAATTATTTTAAATGCTTTATTTCATAATTAGAAATACTACTGTAAATATGATCATCTTATTTACTTTAAAGTTTAATTCTTCTGTTCTTATATTTATCTATTAACTCAATATTTTTTAAGGATCCACAGTGTGCTAAATGATTTCTATGATATGCACACATTAGGACACAAATGGACTATCTCATGCAGAAATTAGAAAGAAAATCAGTAAAATACTAGCTGGAATCCAAGATGGTGTATACATGAAGTAGAAGAGTAGCACGTATATGGTCATAGGGAAATAAAAGGAAAGAAGGTAACTCTGGGGATTTAGAGAAGGGTAACATTCAAGCTATGTCCTGAAAGATGATAGGAGACAGGGCTTGCTGCAAGGTCAGGCAACCAGTGCAGTCACAGAATAATTATGCTCAGAAAGACCCCGAGCTTGGTTTATTGATAAGTTGGCACTGTCTTAAAATTCTGTTTTTGTTTTTGTCTTGAAATTCTTAATACTTTAATCTTGAAATGTGTGTTCTGTAAGTGAAATCTGTGGGACAATGGAGAATGTACATGACCAGAAGAGGAACATGCCGTACACGCGTTCGCTCTTCCTTGTCTCCTCATTCATGTAGAGCTTTGGTGATGCCTCATGAACACAGTTCTGGAAGAGTCCCTGTATGTGGGAGTTCAGAGAGTTTCAAAGGAAGTACAAGTAAAGTATGTCACATCTGCTAATGAGAAAGCGTAAGCACTGACAGCTCCCTGAGGCCCTATTTTCTGTTAGAACCAGATCTTGCTTCCAACAGGGAAAGAAGTCAATGGCGTGCTTTGAATGATCTGGAACTCTTTCTTAATTGTGCCACTTTCTTATACTAGCCAATTACTTATGCTGAAAATGATGATAAAGAAGGAAAGGTAATCCGTAGGTTCTTTTCCTTTTTTTTTCATCCTTACTCATCAGGAAGCTGAAAGTAGAGTATTGGTAGAACATGAACCTATGAAGAAGTGGGGGGAGAAAGGATTTGAGTTAGTTTTGTGCAGTGTTTCCACTGTTTTTGCACAAACAAAATACATATGAATGTACAGCTACCAAATATGAATTGTGCAACTTTGCTGTTTCTAAATACAAGTTAAATGCTTATACTTACATTTAAAGTCTACATATTTATATTGCAATATAAATATGATCAGGAAACATCATGCTAATAATTTAAAATTGTAATTTTTCTTTATTCAGAACATTAAATGACAAGAAATATCATCTCAAGTCCGGGTAAACATCACGGAAGAAAGAAAAAAGCTTTCTATTTTAGGACCTCATTACTATGCTTTTTCCTGGCTCTTGAAAAAAGGACTCCGTGTTTCATTTTGCATTGGACCCTGCGATTTACACAATCAACGCTGATAGAGGATACACTGGTTAGAATTTCCACAATGCTGGTTGTGAAAGGAAGTGGGGCATAGGATATCTGAAAGCCACACTTTCAAGAAGCAAACTGGGCAGGTACAAAAGGGAAGGTTGAATTTGCCCAAAGTTTACCTTATAAATTTACCATTTTTACTCAAACCATTCTCTGTTCTCTAAGAATTAAACTTCAAAGTCAGACAGTGGCAAAGTTATAGTGCTCAACCCGAGAAAGATCTGTCAGGATTCTAATATTTCCTTTATAAGAAAGTACAAAGAATGTGAAGGAATGTGCCACATCATCAGGGAAGTCCCTATGTCATCTGTGTTTTAGAATGTTAACAACAACAACAAAAGACCAAGAGAATTTCCAGGCTCTCAAGCTGAGTGATAAAGATGAGACAAGTGGGCAAATGCCTAACGAAATAAAGACAAGGGAAATGAGGGACAATGGGAGAATTTAAATGCCTGTAGAGGCCAAACCAGCAAACCTGAATTTCTGTATTGTTGAAGTTTATCTTCAGTTTTCTGTACAATGGTGCATAGTGAAATGGGCACTTGCATGTTAAGAAATCAGTCAATAACCATTGAACAGTAATGATTATTTAAACTTGAAGATTATAAATCAAACCAGTTTTAGTTAAACAAACGTTCAATGATGGAAAGACAGAAAAGAATTAGGGAATTTTAAGATAAATTACTTCAGGGTATCATATATTGAGACTTTGTCACTGTTTTCAGAACCTTCCGATAAAAGGAAATTTATTTTTAACGGGATAAAAACACTGGTTATTAAATTCAGTTGTCATTTAAGTAGTAAAGCAGAAGACTTTAGCACAGCTGTGTAGAGGATAAAAAACTTGAAAAATATTTTCCTATATAATGACTCTCTCAATAGCAACGCTTCATAAATGTTAGTATTTTATACTAATACATTTTTGGTAATTCATTGTGAAAGTTGGCTTAAAGATGTTCATAATAGGGAAGCAGACTTGGCCCAGTGGTTAGGGCGTCCGTCTACCACATAAGAGGTCTGTGGTTCAAACCCCGGGCCTCCTTGACCTGTGTGGAGCTGGCCCATGCGCAGTGCTGATGCACGCAAGGAGTGCCGTGCCACACAGGGGTGTCCCCCACGTAGAGGAGCCCCACACACAGGGAGTGCACCCCGTAAGGAGAGCCACCCAGTGCGAAAGAAAGTTCAGCCTGCCCGGGAATGGCGCCGCACACACAGAGAGCTGTCACAGCAAGATGACGCAACAATAAGAAACACAGATTCCCGGTGCCGCTGATAAGGATAGAAGCAGTCAGAGAAGAACATACAGCAAATGGACACAGAAAGCAGAAAAATGGGGGGGAGGGGAGAAATAAATAAAAAATAAATCTTAAAAAAAGATGTTCATAATAGAAAAACAAAATTTACTGAGAAATTCTTAAATGCCTCGCTCTGTATTGGGTGTTTGTCTATCACGCATTACTATTAAATACTCCTAAAACAAATTACATTTTAAGTTATCATTATTATATTCATTTATATAAGAGACACTGAAATTAAGAGAAATTTCCCAAATTCATCTTTTGTATAGTAGATAAGAGTTGGAATAAATTCTCAGCTCCCCACCAGAGCCTCTAACCTCCTGATCTACTGACAATAATTCATTCTTCTCACTGCAGTTCAAAATACGTGAGAATATATTACAAGGCTTATTGTGTGGAGAACTGTAAAGTATAAAGTCATTTGTATTGGAATCCCATAATATTTCACATGTATGAATCTCTAAGATATTGAGAGAAGAAGAAAAAGCTACCAATTTAAGCATATTATGCGAGGTTGGCAGGGGGATTTGAGATTTCTCAAAATAAACTTACCCGCCATTGCATATCTGATCATAAAAGTACAAAATTGTGCAGGAGAGAGTATAAACTACAGTGTAAATAAGAACCCACACTTATTTGCAATGTCCCAAGATGTGTTCACCAATTTTAACATATGTGCTGCCCCAAAGAAGGATGTTGTTGATGTGGGAAAGTGTGCGAGGGGTTGGGAGTAGGGCCTATGGGAATTCCCTATATTTTTTATGTAACATTTATGCAATCTAAGTATCTTTTTTAAAAAATAAAAAACTATATTAAAAAAAAAAAACTAGGAAGCAGATTTGGCTCAATGGATAGAGTATCTGTCTACCACATGGGAGGTCCAGGGTTCAAACCCAGGGCCTCCTGACCCGTGTGGAGCTGGCCTATGTGCAGTGCTGATGCGCGCAAGGAGTGCCGTGCCATGCAGGGGTGTCCCCCGCGTAGGGGGAGCCACATGCGCAAGGAGTGTGCCCCGTAAGGAGAGCTGCCCCGCGCTAAAAATGTTCAGCTTGGCCAGGAGTGGCGCTGCACAAATGGAGAGTTGATGTAGAAAGATGACACAATATAAAAGAGTCACAGATTCCCGGTGCCACTGACAAGAATACAAGCGGACACAGAAGAAACACAGTGAATGGACAGAGAGAGCAGACGGGGGCGGGGGTGGGGGGTAAAAAAAAAAAAGAAAAAAAAAACTCACCTAAAATATTAAATGAACTACGACAAAAAATCTGTTAAAGGAGGGAGCCCTGAGAACAAAAGCTTCTTGGGAATCCCTGCAGAAAAGAGTCCAGGGGAAGGCTGCAGCCATCCAGGGGCGGCGACGTGCTCAGTCCCTGCCAGACGCTTCTCGTTGATTGAGTCAACCGCAGATAGAAGAGCTGCGCAGGTGGCGTCCTACGTGGGATTTGAAGAGGAAAGAGGCACCATGTGTCCACTACGTGCTCAGACAAATTATTTGGGTTTGCGACAGCATCCTGGGTGGGAGCATTTGCAATTCAAACCGGCAATCAAAAGAAACCCCCTCAGCTTCTTCTCTCATCCTATTTTATCGTTGACTTCTTGAAAAGCAGAGGTTTGTAAAGGCCACTCAGAAAAAAATCGAACAAAAATGTTCAAGAAGCCATGATTCTGAACTTTATATCTTCTGAGATTTGTTTCCTGTTTTAAAAAAACTTTGCCCCCTCCAACACTACCTGAAAAAAAAAAAAAAGTAAATTATCCCAGCTTTTCATCTAGTATTTTCTGGTTTTATTTATTTATTATTCACTTACTATTTGAGTATTTGTTCATCTGAGGACCGCAGTTGGGATTCAGCATGACTTTTCTCTGTGAAACAGCTAATAATCTGTCTTTTTCCTGTAGATTTTAGGGGCCAGTGTGCTCACCCTCATATGCACCTGCACCTATTTTTGAACTGAATTTCCTGTTCCACTGGTGCTTTGTCTTTCCATGACTGCTGGCTGCTGGTCACGCTGGTTCCATTATTGTAACTTTATTATTTATTTCAGTAACTGGTAGAGCTAGTCCCTCATCGCCACCCATGAATATTTTTTAAAAGTCATCTTTCCTTCACAAGATTGCTTTTTGCATTTAACGTTCTTAGCCAACCTTCTTCACTTCGTAAAAATCCTGACATATTTCTTTAAATGGTGAGGTCCATTACATGAAAACACTAGAACTTCCTCAGCTCAGTTTTCTGCTTCTGTGTGTACCTCCTGGGGCTTTATTATTCACTATTTATATGTGCGCTACAATCCTCACTTTTCTCGTGGAAAAGACACACTTCCTTTGACATAGGCTTAAACTCATGGGCGCTGGCTGCGGAAACCCGGCATAGGAAGGGTCACAAAAAATCAGGGTAAGAAGGAATTCAGCTAAGAGCAGCCCATTTCTTGTTTTGTGCTCAACCTACCTTTCACCTTTCCCACACCTGGGCAGAAAGTAAGGAAGAACAATTGGGATTCTGTGTGGTAAGTTGTAAGCAGTTGGTTTCTCCTTGCGTGAAGGTCACCATAACGGAAACCTTTTATGGATGGCTTCCATTTATGTGATGGAGTCTACTCTATAAATGTGTAATATATATATGTATTGAGGGCTTTTGAAATCTAAAATAATCAACTCAAAAAATCTAAGCCCAGCCTCTCCCCATCCACCCTCAAAACCTGGCTAACGCAAGTACAAAGAAATCATAGTGGCTTTGATTTTAAGTCCCATTTAAGAAGGATTGGTCTAAGAGTGATAAGTTTTAAAAAACAAAACAGTGCCCACATGGTGAGCTGAGCGCCTGCGCGGCGAGTCGAGTGCCTGTGTGAGTGCCGGGTGGCGAGTCGAGTGCCCGCATAGCAAGCCGAGTCGTGCGTGTGCCACGCGGCAAGCCAGTGCCCATGCAAGTGAGTCACACGGCAAGATGATGACACAACGAAGGAGAGATGAAGGGGGGGAGTCAAGGTGAAGTGCAGCAGAGCCCAAGAACTGAGGTGGTACAGCTGACAGGGAACTTCTCTCCACATCAGAGGTCCTCAGGATCGAATCTTGGTGAATCCTAGAGGAGAAAAAATGAGACCAGAAGACAAAAAGAGAAAGAGGTACAGAAGAACACACAGCAAATGGAGACAGAGAGCAAAAACAACAGGGCGGGGGGGGGGGATAAAAATAAAATCTTAAAAAATACAGGGACTTTATTATGCCTATGTGTTTATAAACAAACAATATTATTTAAATATATATGTATCTCAACATGCTTTACATATTACAAATTCAGTGAAGCATTTCCTTTGTCTTGTAAAAATGATGTAGAGCCCTGTCGGAGCATCTGTCCAATTTACCTAATCCTTCCTCTTTTCATTTTCCTGAGACCCAAAGAGAAAACCCAGGGGGTTGGACCAACTGGGCCTGAGCCCCCTCCTAAGAATTCGAGACTTGGCATAGAGAAAAGTCAATCTCCCTGAGTGGTTCTGTCTACAGAAGCCCCCACGCCTGCACCAGCCCACAGGAAGATGTGCCCCTAGAGAGCCTCAGGCCAGCTCAGAAAAGTGCTGGTAAAAGCCAGGTGAGCACAGATGGCTTTTAAGTTCCTGCCTTCAATAATTTCCTGAGGTCTGGTTGCAACGTCCTGGGGCTGCAGGAGACACCTCTGAGTTTTGTTTTGTTTTGCTTTGTTTTGTTTTGTTTTGTTTTGTTTTGTTTTGTTTTGTTTTGTTTTGTTTTCCCACCAAAACCCCACTCCCTTCTCTTTGGCTGAAGCCAGCTATGACTTGCAATCAAGAGTCTTAAGTAAATCCAGACTGGTTGGATGCAGAGCCTTTCACATCTGGGTGAAAATCCCAAACTTGTCATTTGGGCAAGTTGCCTGATCTCTTGAAGTTCCTGAGAGTCTTCAACAGTAAAACTGGGATTAGAAATCCACCCCAAAGACTAGAAAGAGGATTATATACTATATTATGTGCTGGGTCAGGCTCCTTCCAGCCTTCCGGAGCAAACTGTTAAATATTCAAGAATTTCCCCAGCTGGTTCTTAATCCTGTTAGTCATTTGAAATTGGCCTTGATAGTATTCACGCTACAGAAATTGGTAACTGCTATAAAATGGAGTTTTTTTATTTTTCTTTTTTAAAGGTTGTTTACCTGCACAGCACTAATTGAAGTAATAGATGCAAAGACTTAGCATACTGCCTGGCACATAATAAGCATTCAATAAAGTGTTATTATTAGAAAATTATACTTGATAGTCTGACTCAATGGACCTAAACCAACCTAACTGTTTTATGAGAATGAATGCAGGTATCAATAGCACACTGGGAAACAGTGTTCATCACAGTTTATCCGAATTGCAAAGAACGGTATTAGTCTGACATTAGAATGCAAGGATTTCATCAGGGAACTATCTGTGAGGAAAACAGACAGGGAGCCGGGAAGACTGGGACAGCCATCAGAGGGCCAGGCAAGCAGATCCGAATTGAGGAGAAAGGGAGAGAAAGCAGGGCTGGAGCTTGCTGGGTTCCAGGTCTCCTCAGGAAGGTTAGCAACGCCCTTTGGGGACTGCGGCAGGGAGGAGGGGAAAGCAGTCCATGGGGCAAAGGTGGCCCGCAGAGGAGCTCTTTTTCTTCCAAGAATACGTCTACCTCCTTGTCCCTGCAATAGTGGCCATTAGCAGGGACAGCCCGAGCTGCAATAGCTTCTACACCAACCAGGAATAGCATCCCTTACTCACTAGTGCCCCCTGCCGTCGGAGGTCAGCCGGGCACCTTTGCATGACAAAGAGTAAGAAAGAGTCTCAAGTATGTTGGCTCTGCAGATGCTGCAGTTCTTCTCAAATTAATGTGCTTAAAAGTCAAGAGTATTAGTAATTAATTCACAGATCCTTGACCCTACGCAAAAAAAGCTAAGCCATCAATATTGTTCAACCCTCCAGTTCCCAAATTTGTTTGAACACAAACCATAATAACCCCTATTATACAACTACCTTTCTTTAGTGCACACTTGAGGAAATGCTGAATTATCTATATCCCATGGTATATAAGGGATTCAGTAGGTCTGGGAGTATTGATCAGGAATTTGAATTTTTAACATTTGCCTCAGGTAAGTCTGACATAAGTGGGATAGTAAAAAAAACACATTTTTAGAAGATTTTTTCCTTAACATTTTACCATTATTTTATCACCTTATTTATTTTGGTATTGTACTGTGTACAATTGCAAAATTACAAGATTTATTGCTGGGCATCATAAAGGTAAAAGCTAAAGCAAAAATCTGGCTCATTATTTGGCATCTCGATGTTCTCATATGTGGAGTTTGTCCTCCATCTTTGTTAAATCATATTTTTTCTGGCCTGGTATTCAATTATTCAGTATATGTTTCAGAAGAGAACCAGCAGTACGTTTGTTTCTTTTAGTTGAGTTGTTTAGTTTCCTTTACTTTTCAGTGATCTTGTTTTTGCTACCTGTTTTGTTATTTTTTATCTTGCCCATGCCCACATCTTTTGTGCTTCTCTCTTTTTTTCTATTTTCAGTGCCACCATTTTGACTGAAAGCCAAAAACATTTTGACTATTGCAATTCTCTCCTTAAGTAGTCTCCTGATTTCCCAGACTTTTGTCTCCTCTAGTTCACTATAAAGAAGAGTTTCCTTACTATCTATGGATTACTTATATAGATTGCTCAAAAACTTTGCCCGTAAAGAAGGAATCCCATCTTTACATTGGCTTTCTAGGTGCTTATATACCCATGGGTGTATATATAATCCAGCATTTCCTGAAGTGTGCACTATAGAAAGGTAGTTGTATAATAGCGGTTATTATGGTCTGTGTTCAAACACATTTGGGAACTGAAGCATTGAACAAAATTGACAGCTTAACTTACTTAGGGTTCTCTGAGATTTTAATATGATAATGCACCCTGAATTTTAGGAAAGCTGTGCAATAGGACATGGTTTGGGACTAGCAGTCTGTAGAAAATGATTTTATGCCAAGTCAATCTGATCTTATTTTCTACCATTTCCCACAGAAGCCAGGGCCTTCCAACACACCTTCTCCACACATTCTGGCTCATTGTTGCTGCTCAGGCTTCTCCCTTAATCTCATTCAAATAGATCTTTTATATAACATTGGCCAAGAGCAAGAAGGTGACCAAGTTTATGATGCATAAAGACACACCATAAACTTAGGCAGGCTTTCTCCCCTACTAGCATTTTCCAGTTCAGTAACTTGAAGACAACTTTTCCAAATTAGCGTGCGACAGTGATCTCACTCGATTCTTTATTGACCACTTCATTTAAGGTCTGTTACCTCTTGATTGTATTACACTTAGCAATTTTCTAATTGGTTCATTTGGTTAATTCTTGCTCTCCCAGAGGACTCTGCATATTTCAAAAAAGTCAGGCTCATAATTTATTTATGTTATCTGCAGGGCCCAGGGTGAGTCTAATGTGCCATGTACAAGGAGGTTTGCAGAAATGTCGTTTAGTTGGCAGTAGGGAAGGAAAGGAAGAAGGACAGGAGTCAGGATGTAAGTAAAGGAACTCAGACCTGAGAATGGGAAAAAGAGATGCACTGCCCAGCTGAGCAGAAAGGAGAACGCAAGAGAATGAGTCCAAAAGTGTCCGAGGGATCACACAGATGCCTTTTTAATGTTGTGACTTAGCCAGCTTCACTTTACATCGCATCATGAACTCTTCCACTGTTCATAGACATTCACTAATTGCCGCCCCTGGAGAATAAGCTTTCGTCTATAATAGCACAGAATATTTCAAGCCAGTGGAGCTTATCACAACTGAATTTCTCAGACTGACGGCTTCTGTTTCCATGTGGAAAAAAGCACGTTGTGTTTTTAATTATCATAAAAAGATACAATCTCCTTCCTTTGAAGTCACCGTGCAATAGTGTGCCTGGGGATGGGCAGGGGCTAGAAGGATGATACCAAGGTAATCTAAAAGAGCTTTTAAATTGAGAAGTTATGTGTGAAAGGAAAAGGCTAACAAGTACTTGACCAAATGTATTTCTTTTGAAAATGGAAAATAGAAATTATTATAGCTGTGATGTGTTAGCCCGGTAATAGCTCGACTGATAACACCAATGTCTATGTGATAAGAGTCTGGAAGAAAGGTGAAGCAAAAGTCATGGAGAATGACTTGGAAGTGAGGAGCTGCGTATAACTGACGTTCTGAAAATGGTGAAGGGTCATTGTTGTGCTCTTCATCTCATTTGAGTCAAGGGGCCCACTCTCTTCTGAGGAGACTGATAGACAGCCTTCAAAAGATTTCCTTAAAAGAGAAAGAAAACATTCGACTTCTGATTTAGGGGGAAATCTATCTGCAGTAAGCTCACCTAAACTCTAAGTAAAATGTTAAAGAAGAGATGTGAGGAACACGGTGGCTGACAGAACTCAGCATTGTCCCGGCTCTAACTCAGGCTGACCAGCTGCGGTCGAGAGGCTGTCACTCGTCCCTCTAACCTGTCAGTTCTGTTTACAAGGAGGCTCTCTAACCAGCTGAGCCAAACCCCTTAGAGAATCCCTGTTGCTGAAGTGACAAACCTGGGTTAGAAGGCCGTTCTGTTCTAAGGTCACACCCAAATGTTGGCTCCCACCCGGATGAGGGGTGAAGAGAGACTCATCAAGACCCAGCAGGAGGTAGAATAAGGAACTTTTGTTCCTGTGACTCCTGGGCGTTCCAGCAGGTAGGGCTCTGCTTCCAGAAACTGCGCCTGCATTAGTAAACTTGACCTCAGTCTAGAGAGAGAGAACTTCCGCTCCAGAGGGCGATGTGAAGGCTCCCAACCCGTCCTGAGGCAGGAATGGGGTGGGGGGAGGCATGTAAGAGGAACTTTGACCTGCCTTTCTACAAAGGTAGCATTGCAGAAAGAGGATGATTGAAACTGTTCTTAGAAACACCCAGATATTTTCTTACAGAGTTCTTGTAAGCAGTTGAGACAAATTACAACAGTTGTAAATGAATACAATTATACCATATTGTTGTCCCAGAAAGTAGTCATGTGTGTGGAATTCTAGGGTGGCATATGAAATCCCACAATGTAGAAATGCTTCCTTTTAGAGAAACGGAGGGAGAGAGAAACAGAGGGAAAGAGAGAGATTATTTATACACTGGTGGTGGATATTATAAGCATAATTAGTATCCTAAACATTATGGTGTTTAGTGTAAAACAGAATCTTTGAAAAAGTATCAGACCATGAAATGGAAGAATTTAGGTGTTTAGCTGTTTCTGATTGAGGCAAATGGATGCCAAGGGCTCTAGATGTCACCAGAAGGCTCGGGGATACTAGGACCTCAACAGGACTGTTTGGCTTGAGGAAGGCAGGCAGGCACTGTGTCTCATGTTCTTATCAAAAAGAAGTAAAACCATTAAAAGACTTTGAGAGACCCAATCTCCCCTCCCTCCTCTGGGCTCTCCCTAGTGCCTAGCAACGTCCCAGGCTCAGGTTTGTTCAGAATTCAGAGATTTTCTACGGTGCTGTGAGGTTAGCATATATTTAAGTTTACTGAACACATGAATGAACTAGCTCTCACTATCATTTGGGGAAATGCACACTCAAGAGCTAAAATCATATATTATTAATAAATTATTAATAATGTAATATAATTAATATTAGTAACAAGTATTGCAGATAAATATGAACGCATCCTCCCCATTGCTTTTCCCATGGTTTCTAAGAAAATTCTGCAGGCACTTCAACTGGCCATGGTTCTTTGCCTGGGGTGCTGGCTGAGGGTAAAGGGAACATGGAATGAGTAATGGAAGAAGGTAGTGATAAATACAAACTTTGACCACATGGCCAGTTACAGAAACAAGGACTGTAATGGGCATGAATATTTCTTCTTTGTTTTGTTATGAGTATGTGTATCCTTGTTTTCTTCCCCATCTTTTCCCCTTATCATATGATGCAATTTGTATTAGTTTCATGTCATGTCATGGATGTTAAGTTTAAGAGTGATTATTACCCAAGGACTTGCACCCTATTTTGGAGGGATTTAGTATGTCTCCTGTCATATGCAGGACAGTTGAGCATTGTTAGGCCAAAAAATATATATATATACACACACACACACACACACACACACACATCTGTTATTATTTTCATTTAAAGATTAAGTATGGTTTAAGATGATACTTATGGCTGCCAAGTTGACAAGGGGTGGACCGTGACGGTTAGGCTAATGTGTCAGCTCAATCAGGTAATGGGCCCGTTGTTTGGTCAAGGAAGCCCTGGGCTAGTCATAAATCAAGGGCATTTCATGAACTTTGATCCTCAGTGACTTGATTGACTATATGACTGATTATATCTACAATCAACTGAGGAGACTGCTGTCAAAATAAATGTCATCTCATTCAATCAGTTAAAGGCCTTAAAAGGGGAAGTGATTTCAGCATTCAGAGAGAGAATTCCCAGCTCTACTTCAGACAGCCAGAGTCTCCTGGGGAACTCATCAAGGACCTTCATCAGAGCTCCTGGCTTGTAGCCTGCCCCATGGAATTTGGACTTGTACATCTCCCCAGTCATGTGAGACAATTTTATAAAATCTCATACTATTTACAGATATTTCCTGTTGGTTCTGCTTCCCTAGAGATCCCTGACTAACACACCCATCAGCTCCTTCTACAGCCTGGGGGCTACCATCTCTGGCTTCCCCACCAGCCCCAGGTATGGGGTGACTTCCATGGGTCATCTTCTTCACCTGGTTGCACCTGCTGTTGCTGCTTTCTCTGTATCACAGGCGTCTGAGCCAGTGCTGGCTGTGGTAGGCACCAACACAAAAACCACCTGGCCTCTCTCTTTAAAAAAAAAAGACATCTAAGAGTATACTACTCAATCTCTGCAGTGCCACAAACTATGCAATTTTGCCTGTGGTTTCTCTGCTTAAGGATCTGGAAGCTGTTTCAGGGGTTCCTATGAGCCAGCTTTACAGAAACTTGAAGTGGGTCAGCCCTGGGCATAATCATTAAGTAAAGGAAGTTGTATGTTTTCTTTTAAATATCTTGCTTCCTATTTACTTCCCTTCCCCACCCCATAAATGATACCTTCTGGACTACTCAGCCACTTGTGTTATAGTCTGCTTTCTGTCTTGCTTCTTTTTGTCTAACTATATTCTTACTGCAAGATCTAAATATCAATCTCGTAAAATACAAAGAACTGCAAAAAGCTTATGATCTTAACTTTGCAAGGAATATTTGCATTTAAAAGCTTCAAAGCCACAAGACAAACAATGAAGTTACTTTGATTTCTACCCTTCTTCTGTACATCGAAGCAACCTGTATTTACAGGCACTATCGAGCCTTAAAGCTCAGCACGAAGCATTCCACAGATCCGCATTCAAATCCAAACATTGCCACTCACTAGCTTTGTAACCTTAGAAAGATGCTTACTCTCTCTCAAATTCATTGTCTGTAAAATGGGAGGAATAATTCCTGTATCATAAACTTCTGGTAAGGATTAAGTGGACTACAGATAGAAAAACAATTGCCCACTCCCTGGAACCGAGATTCTTGCAGAGCATTCAGTCACTACCTTTTCAATGAGCGTAGGCAGCCCCAGTGTTGTCGGGCAGTAAACCCAGCTCCTGCTAGCACCCCCTCTGCTCCCCACAGGTCGTTGGTGCTGTGGCATATACAGCCCAGCAGCCTTCTGAGCAACATTTAACCAGGAAAAGCAAATTGAGTGGTCTAGGCGTGTGCACATCTCTTTTTGCCCAAGTCCTCACCTCCGAGTTGGGAAACTGGGCTAGCAAACCCCAGTCATCGTCAGAGAAGTAGATGCCGGAAGGGTTCAGAATGACCTGAGGATCTTTACCGATGCCCCTTCTATCGGCCACTTAATTTCAGATTACCATGACATTGTATTTTTTTCATAGGAGGACTCACCGTTCTCCTCTTCTATCACACAGAGGGCACAGGGACTAATTGTTTGGAACACGTAGATAAAGACTTTAAAAGTCTTTTTTTTTTTTTTTTTTTTTGCCTTTAGGAAGGCAGAAACTCAGTTCTCGATAGTCCTGGTAGCCTCTGATGTGTACATGGCTGGCTGCAACTTTTTACCTCCCCAACTATTTGCCCAAAGAAAGAATCCATAAAGAGACTGAATATTCTCCAAAATATTATTTTCAATGGAAATGAGGCTTAAATAATACATCAACTTCCACTCAGAGGACTGTTTCCTCCCTCTGTTTTAATGGCCTAGATGGAGAGGTTTTTCTGTCACCTGAAGGCCAGATTATTTACTTTGATGTTGATAAGATATTTGTTTTTTCTTAAGGAAGTAAGCAAAGCATTCTCTCTTGTAGTTTAGAGACCCTTTAAAAGCAATTTTGGCATAAGTTAGCTGGTGTTAGTAAGAAAATCATCAATATTCTTGGAATGCCACTAATTTGTTGTGACAAGCCTTTAGGGATGCTTCAAATCTAAATGTATTATTTACTCTAAGGGATCTGAGCAACAAATAGACATCCACTGTCTCTGCTTCAGGAATAAAATATTGTTCAGCTTTACTGATATAGTCTGTCTAGGCTGAATTCATCTCAGTTATAGAATATTTGTTTCCCTGCAGCCCAGTCTGAGAATTTTCAGCGAAATAGATTAGACCTTGTCTTTGTTCTAGCAACTCGCACCATGTGACAGCAGACATCATATTCAAAGGTTACTTGCAGTTAAATCCTTTCAGCATTTCCCTTTGTGTCATAATATTTTCACAAGTGTGTTCTGAGGATTTTAGCATTCAGCCATTTTGAACAGATACAGAGCTGTTATTTTGAAGATTGGTGACAAGAAAGGCTACCCAAATATCAAGGGCACCCTGTCAGGACCCGCCGAACAGAGGCCATTCACCACTTCTGCTTGGCCTCACTGCGGCCTCAGGCATGGCTGGGCTACCCGGCCACACGTGGGGACCAGTTACACCACCCCCCAATCCATGCGCATCCTTGATTTAAAAAAAACAAACTGAGCTTACAATAATGGTATTAAAGAACACAAAGGCAATTACTAAAAGGATAATTGCTAGTTCTCTGCTTATTTTAACTAGAAGCAGAAAGAACCAATTGATATTGGCTTGGAAAAAGTAGCTTAAACAAATAGAGGATTTTTCTGGCCTACTTAGGGTGATTAAAAGGCACTTCCGTGGATGCAAAGGCCAGCTGTGACCTCCTGCAAAGGCCTGTAACCAGTCTCGGGTTATAGATGTGACCTAGAAGCAGTTGAGCTGCACTATACCTTCTACCTAAAGAATTAGGGTTTTGTTGTTGTTGTTTCATTTTTTTCTCTTTATTTTTTTAAATATTACATTCAAAAAATATAAGAGGTCCCCATAAACCCCCCACCCCCCTCACCCCACTCCTCCCACATCAACAACCTCTTTCATCATCGTGGCACATTCATTGCATTTGGTGAATGCATTTTGGAGCACTGCTGCCCCACATGGATAGTGGTTTACATTGTAGTTTACATTCTCCCCCAGTCCACCCAGTGGGCCATGGCAGGACATACAATGTCCAACATCTGTCCCTGCAGCACCACCCAGGACAACTCCAAACCCTGAAAATGCCCCCACATCCTATCTCTTCTTCCCTCTCCCTGCCCTCTGCAGCTACCGTGGCCACTTTCTCCACATCGATGCTACAATTTCTTCCATTACTAGTCACAATAAAAAGTGAAGTGGTCTGAGGCCCCGCCACAAGCCCACCCTCCCTGCGGTTGTGGTGGGTAGGATGGTTTAAAGTCATGACAGCGAGACAGCAATCAACTGAAAATGGAAGCAAGTGGTACCAAATATATGTTTTTCCCACAGAGCACCTACCTTAAGCTAAATTACGAGCGCCTCCTTCTGTCGCACCCCCATGTATTTTCTTCGCACTGCCTTTTCCTTTACTCCACTCTTCCCTCCCAGCCTTCCAGGAGGGACGTGCCTGATGCGCCTGGGGCCCCGGGTTCAGCCACGGTCTGAAAAACGTGGGACCGTTCCCGATTTCACTTCTCATCCGGGATAAACTACCCCTCCCGAGACTTCCTCTCTGAGAACGTTGCTCTCGAATAATCTGTTTAATCAGACATTTCCTCATAGTCACAATTTTTCACACACAAAAAATCCACTGAGCCCCGGTGGGTGAATCTGTGCCGATACCCTCCTGATCCACTCACTGAAGAGCGTGTGAGTTCCCTGGGCTCCAGAGGCTGGTTCAGGAGTCGGACTGTGCCCTCCTCAGGGTGCCTGCTCCAGCCATCACACCAGCCATCACACCAGCATCCCAAACGGACCCCGAAGACCCCAACGCCAGACTGACAGAACTGCCTGCCCACAGCCCACCCGGGTCTCTGGAGAGCGATTCGTTTATTTGAGCTTATTGATGTTGGGGGGTCTCCTATACACTAACCCGTGATCTGTTACGGATACTTCAAAAATATCTTCTTCTAGCCCAACCCTTATTTTTGAACTTCATTCTGTTGTATAAAATATTTTAAGTGAGATACAGTCTAATGTGTCGATATTTCTTTTTATACGTTGTGTTTTCAGTGTCATGCATAAGAAAACCTCCCTACTCTCGGGTCATCTAAAGACAATGTGTACCCATGACGATGGAGCTGAAGAGGGAGACAATCCCGTGCCCGTGTCCACGAGTGGCTTACTCTGATGTAGGGAAGCCCCTCTGCATATCTACACTTAGATGGAGTTGGTCACGTGAGGAAATATTTGGGTTTTGCCTTTGAAAGTGGTTTCTTTAGGAACTGTTAGCCTGTTGCTGTTGAAGTGTGAAGTTGTAAGTGCATGGACTCTGGACAGTCAACTTTATATACTTAAAGTTGCACTAAAGCAAAAAGAGTATACTATATTATCCAGTGTATTATACACTACTAGTTTCTGCTAGTCTGTTATTATTGCAATATGGATGGATATTGGTATTATATTGTTCAATGAATAAAAGAGAGTTACAAATAACAAATATGGGATAACATTTCCAATTTTAAAAAAGTTATACACGTACCTAGTAAAAATATTAAAATATGGCCTGGGAGGTACATAGCAAATACATTAGGGTATTTGCTTCTGAGGTAATAAAGAGGCAAACAAGACTGTATACTAGCACAAGAGAAATTCCACATGATCAGTATTGTTAAAGTTTTTCATAAAAATAATTTGAAGAAAACATTTATTAATTCTGGATGAGGAAACACAAATGTTTACTATATTCCCTGCATTTTCCTATATTAAAATTTCTTTTAAAATAATGAAATGAATAATTTTTAAAAATATATAGATCTGGGAAGCGGCTGTGGCTCAGTCAGTTGGGCTCCCGTCTACCATATGGGAGGCCCTGGGTTCACATCCCATATGAAGGCAGGCTCGCCCCCAGGCCACATAGAGCCGCCGGCCTGTAAGCACCACAGAGAGCCACCCAGCCCGCAAGCACCGCAGAGAGCCGACTCAGCAAGGTGACGCAACAATAAGGGAGACAAGCAAAAACAGAAGAGCACACAGGGAACGGACACAGAAAGCAGACAGCAAACAAGCTGCAATGAGGGGGCAATAAATAAAAAGAGATATAGACAGAAGAAAGCACAGCAAATGGACACAGAGAGCAGACAGCAGGCAAAAAGCTGCAAGGGGGGGATAAAAAAATATATCTATATTTATATATATAGATCTATACAATACAATGAGTGAACCCTAACATAAAAATAGTTAATAGTATAACTAAAATGTTATTATTTCATCAGTTTTTACAAAGATCCCACACTTATTCAACATGTTACTGTGTGTGTGTGATACGGGGTATCTGGCAACTCTGAACTTTCTGCGTGATATTTATGTAAACCTTCAACTGCTCTAATTTTTTAAAAAATTAAATAGTGAATGAAATGTTTAGGAAATTTACCTTAAGTCCAAGTTCCTTTCTATCTGTGCCTATAACCTGACCAAGAACAACTTCTGTTGTAATAATAGCAGCAGCAACAACCAAAACAGCTCTGAGCATTTACTTACCACATACTATTTAGTGGTCTTCATGTTAACAAAAGACTTTGCAGGCATCATCTCACTTAATATAGAACGATCAGGCAAATAGTAGTATTCTCAGTGGAATTTTATTGATTAAAAATTTCACTAGGAGATAGGTCAAATGGCTTTCAGTTACAAAACTAGTGATTCCATAAGAATTTGTGAATTGGACCAAAAGAAGTTGACTTAAAAACCTGTGTGGTAAGAAGAAAGGAGAGGAGAGGAGGGGAGAGGAGGGGAGGAGAGGGGAGGGGAGGGGAGGGGAGGGGAGGGGAGGGGAGGGGAGGGGAGAGGAGGAGGGAAAAGAAAAGAGAAAAGAAAGGAAAGGGAGGGAAGGAAAGAAAGAGGAAGGAAGGAAGGAAGGAAGATAGGGAGGGAGGGAGGGAGGGAGGGAGGAAGGAAGGAAGGAAGGAAGGAAGGAAGGAAGGAAGGAAGGAAGGAAGGAAGGAAGGAAGGAAGGAAGGAAGGAAGGAAGGAAGGAAGGAAGGAAGGAAGGAAGGAAGGAAGGAAGGAAGGAAGGAAGGAAGGAAGGAAGGAAGGAAGGAAGGAAGGAAGGAAGGAAGGAAGGAAGGAAGGGCTTCCAAATATGGCATGCCTAATCTCAGGAATCTGTGAAAAGATGGAATATCACTCCTGGAATTACATTGTGTTATATGGCACAGCTACCTTAAGATAGGGGCATTGCATGGGTGAGCCTAATCTAATCCCATGAATCCTTATAAAAGGAGAGCATTTACTTCTTCTGGTGGCATGAGGGAAGCCAGAGACATTTGAAGTGTGAGGAACACTTGAAGTGTCCTTGCTGCTTTGAAGATGGCAGGGAATGTGTGTCACCTCTAAGAGCAGGAAGTGGTCCCCTGGTGACAGCAGCAAGGAAACAGGGACTTGGCATCTGCAGCCACAAAGAAATGGAGTCTGCAAATAGCCCCAAAGAGCTTGGAGATTCTTTCCCCCAGTCTATAGCTAAGAGCCCATCTGGCTGATGCCTTGACTTTGGCCTTGTGAGACCATGAGCAGATAACTCAGTGAAGCCCACCTGGACTTCTGACCTACACAACAGTGAGGCAATAAGTGAGTATTTGATGCTGCTAGGTTTGTGGTGACTTGTTACAGCAACAACAGGAAACTAATAGAGTCAGTGTCTGAAACCACTTTTCAACACTTCCCCCGTAGGTGTGTAACTGCCCAAGAGCCTGTCCCTTAGTATTCACATTAAACGTCTAGAGTTAAACAATTAATACAACTACTACAACCCCTATGGCTAAAACGAAGATGATTACTATTATTAAACACAACAGTAGTAACTGCCAGTAGATATCAACATTGATATACAGAGATATATAGAGATATATAGTTATACTTGCTATGTCCCAGGAACTAACTAGGCCCCCTCATATAAAGATTCTGCTTTAATAAGTCTGGATGGGTGTTTAGGTAGTTCCTAGAATATTACTGATATGCCATCAAGGTTAAGAAACTTATTTATTTACGTTTGGTTGCCATTTTATAATGAAGGAAATGGAAGCTCAGAAGAATTTAATTTCCTAAGGTCCCACATCTAGGTAAGAGTCTGGGAGTCTGGATTCACACTTGCCTTGCTCTCCTTTCAGAGCCCAAGCAATATTCTCTCTCCTGAGGCTCATTCCTTCTTTGCCAAGACCAAATTTCTGGCTGAAAAAGAAATGGGGTAATTTATGCAGGTAAATCAGGAGGCCATGTACCCCAGACACACACAGAAAACAATTTTTAAAAATAAGTCTTTTGAGTAATTGAGAGTATCTGTTTGGACTTAGTAAATTGTTAGATAAATTGTGGAGTTAACTTCTTAGATGCTTTTCTTTTCTTAATCCAGGAAGAAAAGTTAACAGTTGTGGAAGTTCCAAGATTGATAAGCACAGAAAGACAGTACTTTATCATTAAAAAGGAGAAGCATAAATAATTCCTTGAGTCATTTAATTTTTGGAAATAGACTTCAGTCAGGTCTTAGAGGAAATACCAAATATAGAGAAAGTAGAAATTCTATAAATAATCACTATAGGGTTTTTTTTTTTTCTGAAACAGTCAATTAATGCCAAGTATGTAGTGTTAGCTTATATGACTTGAAAAAATGTTGACAATGAAGGAAAATTAAACTGTCTACAAAATGACAACTTCATTTTTAACTTTTCAAAATGTATTTGAAAGCAAGAATTTGAAAACTGGAAAAGCTCTGGGTCTACAATTCCATTTTTTCAAGGTATGATATTCTAGATTTTATTTGAAAAGGTTTTTTTGTGTGTGCATATCACTATATTCAACTAACATTTCATTTCAAATCATATATTTTATATATTGTAGCTGTGCTAACACTATGCAGATATTTTTCATATTAGGAGTAAAAATACAAGTCATTTCTTTAATCAGCTTTCAAAACTACTAGTTTTATATAATATTCCCAGCATTGTGAGCTTATGCTCAAAGTCTAAGATTAGAGCAATTTTGAAATATAAGTGCTAAATATAGGAAGACCTTGAGAGCAAAGGTGAGTCAATAGAGAACAAAAGTCAAGAGAGAACAGGATCTTAGAAGTAAATTGCTAAAAGGAAAATGCTTTCAGAGATCATTAACAGTCAAATATGAAGAGTTAAAGTGGACCTAATTTCATGTAAAATTAACAATATTTAGTTCTTGCTAATGCAATCAATGACTCACTGAGAAAATGTTATTTTTTTAAAGGAACAGACTTTTATGATATCACCAGCTATTGAACTGGAGACATTATTATGAGGACAATTTTTAAATATACTCAAATATACGTTCTAGTTAAGACCAAGATGAGTCCTGTTACTGCCTAATGCTTGCGAAGTATCTGTAGAAACTGAAATCAGCATTCCAAAAATTAATAGAGATGATTTTCAAGACAGTCTTTAAAGAATATACAAAATACGCTAGGAAAATGAAAAAGGGACATCACAATGAGTTTTCCTCAATGATAGGCTACAATCAATTCCATTATATTGAGGAAAAATGCCTCTTTTATTTATTCACATCCTGCCTTATATAAGTCATCTTCAACTCCATTGAATCACTTTATCCAAGAGAAACATTAACATCTTTTTTAATCAAATCCCCCCAGAGAGTCCATTAGAAATGAAGAAACTTCAGAGACAATACAATCAGGAAATACTAGACTTGGGGGGATGTATTAGTCTGGCTTTACTCAGGAAAGTAGAATACTGAGTTTTATGGAAAGGAGGAGTTTCTTTAGTTCACTAAAGAAAGTGAAAGACTGGAAGGGGGAGTTGGAAGATCACAGAAAACATTACTAAGCAGTCTACCAGGGAAATAAATAAGTGCAGGTGGTTAAACCAGAGCATGCAGGGAAAGCTGAGAAACCAAGAACGTTGAGGCATCAAAATAGGCCTGTGAAAGGGGAGAATGTAGAGAGAGCTGAGAAAAAATGCTGTCTCAGCATAGCTACCCTCATCCCTGCGGGCCCAGAGCCTAAGGCCACCGTGGGCAGCAGGGCCAGTGATCACAGACGACAAACTGTAGGCAGAGCAAAGGAGAGTGAGGTTAGACAGAGACCTGCCAGGACCTGCTGAATCTGCCCATCAGCATATCTAGCCACAATGACTGTCATGTCGTTGGCTAAAAGCTTCTGGGAGCAAAACACCAGAAATGGGCCAGCTTTTACAACGGCCATTTACTAGGCTAAATGCTTACACTTCTGAGGCTGTGAAGTGTCTAAGTCAAGGCTTCATCTGAGAAGCGTTCTCACTGAGCTTCAGCAGTGGGGGATGCCTTTGGCTCATCTCTCCCTTCTCCTTTGGGTCTTGTTACTTTCAGCTTCTGGCTAAGATGGCTTCCTCTCAGCTTCTAGCCCCTGGAGTCTTCTCTCAGCTTCTGGGTTCCTCTCTTTCTCTATGGTCTTCTTTCTGTATCTTTGACTTTTTATTCCTCTGTTTATAAAAGACTCCAATAAGAAGAGTAAGACCCACCCTGGTCCTGCAATCTAATCAAAAGCTCTTAAATGAAATAATTTAATCAAAAGGTCCTACCTACAATAGGTTTGCATGAGCAAGAATGGATTAGTTTTAAGAACAAGATTTTCTGGACTCCACAAAAGCGTCACACTGCCACATCCCTCCCTCTGGATCCCACAAATAAATGTTCTTTCCATATACAAAATACATCATTCCATCACAGTACTTCAAAAGGCTTAAATGATTTCAATAAGAGTATTAAATGCACAATCTCATCAAAATCAGTTACAGGCAAAAATTCCCCTCTAGCTCTGGACCTGTGATACTTGCAAGACAAGATATCTGCTTCCAATGTGCAAAGAAGGTACAGTTCTATTTCCATAGGAAGAAATTGGAAAGAAATCGGGGGTTATTGGTCCCAAACAACTCTGAAACCCTACAGGGCATACGCCATTAAATTTGAACATCTGAGAGTCATCTACAGAACCAGGGTTTTGTCTCCTTGGGGCTTGACTGTGTGGCAGACCCACTCTTCCCAAGGGCTTGCCCAGTGGCCATGTTCCCGGCTCAACATTATCAAACATTAGGATGATGGCTGAACTCCAGGATCCACTCTCTGAGAACACTAGGGTGATAACCAGACTCTCCCCAGTCTCTGGGACATAGGCTCAACCCTTTAGAGTAGTGGGGTAGTGGCCAATCTCTAGGCCCGACCTCTAGGACTCTGGTTGCTGACCATTCTCTCCCAATCTCCAGGACTTGTTCTCAGCTTCTGGCTAAAGTGACTTTCTCTCAGCTTCTGGCTCCTGGAGGCTTCTCTCAGTTTCTGGGTTCCACTCCATCTCTAAGAGCTTCTTTCCATATCTGCAGCTTTTTATTCCTTTCTTTATAAAGAACTCCAATGAAATGATGAAGAACAACCCTGGATTCTGTGATCTAATTAAAGGCCTTCAACTAAAGCATTTTAATCAAAAGATCCCACCACCTACTTAGGTTTACATACACATGTATGTATTAATTTAAAAACAGGAATTTCTGGGGTCTATGGAAGCCTCAAACTGCCACAACTGTTTCAGTTTTCTGACTGCTGAAACAAATACTATACAATGGGTGGATTTAACAATAGGAATTCTTCAGCTCACAGTTTCAGAGACTAGAAGACTAGTTTCCTCTCAGGGTCCACCATACCGCCTGGCTGGCCAGCAAAGTTTGGGGTTTCTTAACTTTTTCACCATATGGTAATGTCCATGATAGCTTCACCTTTCTCTTCAGGTTCCCCTAACTTCCAGCTCTGGTTGCTCCCCATGACTTCTTTTTCCATGTCCAATTTCCTTTGCTTATAAAGACTCAGCCATGTTGGATGAAAGACCACCCTCGTTCAGACTGGGCACAACTTAAATAATAACATCTTCTAAGACCCTATTTACAAATGGGTTCTCACCCACAGGACCAGGGGCTGGGAGCTGAACATGCCTTTTGTGGGGTGTGTGATTCAACCCCTGACAACCACCTAATGGCTGCTGTTTCACTCCCTTTACTCTGGTGGCCAGCTGTACCTCACAGCCCCACAGGGAAGGGGGATTCTGTTGAAAACCGTCCTATACCTTCTGTAGATGCTCCTTCATAGATACCACAATGATTCCTCTAACTTACACATCCCCACAACACAGCCTATATCTCATGTTCGGTCTCTTTGAGTTTGTATCTCTTTCTGTTCAAACATACATCACAGCCAAAAGTCTCAAAGTCCATAGTGCTCACATACTTGGGAGTCAAAGTGACTTTCAGCTTCCACCACATTTGGATAAAACTAGCTCTCCTATAAAACACATCCAGACCCTGTGAAGGTTTTCTCTGTCATTGTTAGTTTCTCCACTGGCAATCCCTGACTGTCTCAATTCCCCCAAAATTCCTAATTATTTTGGCCTCCAAAAGTATAGGGTCAGGTTCTGACCCTATGTTGCTATCTCATTTTTTAACAACACGCCCCCGTGCCCCTGCCCCTAGCAAAATGTCTCCTTCCCGGTTACCTGTTCTTATGTACCAGTTGCATGAGGATTTAACTCATAGACCCAAAACAACGCAAGAATAACATGGAAAACAGAGTTAGCTTTCCCCCATTGTAGGCGTCAGCAAATATGCCAATGACTGTCCCTCCATGGCCTGGGATTAAGTACGTAGCACACATTAAGAGCAGTGGGACAGGTCAACAGACCTCAGGAATAGATGTGAGGTACTTTGAGCCAGGGGATAGCTGGAGACACAGGGGCAAGGTACCACCCTTTCCAAGGTTGTCAAGCCAGATTCTTTCAGAATTACTAATGCTCTTTCTAGGCCAAATAGCAAATCAATATTAGAATTATGAATAAGCTTTTATTTGATGATACTCAAAATCTCTCAAATATATTTCAGCTAGCATTTCTCTGCTGGATAAAACATTTTAAGATAAATACATATCAAACTTTTGCAAATTAAAGAGCAGGCAATGCTCTGTAGTTAAATATATTACTTTTATAAGGAAAATAATCATAGCCTCCTGTATATCTATTATTTATCATTCTTTTATTTATTTTAATCTTATAAATCACACACACATACACACAAAATTCTCGGTGACTAGGAAGTTGATTAATGGTTTAAAATAACTTTAGCTTGATGGAAACACCAAAAATGTTGACTTATTTGTAAAGTCTCTATTTTATAGGCTAAAACAGAATAGCTGGCTGCAAATTGATTACATTCATGCTCTGAAAATCCCAATTTGCTCAGATCTATTTACTGTAGCCAAATTGGAGAAAGCTTGGTTTTTAGGTCATATAACGTTCATGAGAAAAATTGCATAGGAAATTTGTACGTTTGTTCTGTCTTATCCATTGTGGGCCTATAATATGATCTTTTTGTGGACAGAAATGTCAATCATGTTAATTACTGTAAAAGAGTTATATTTAGGTTGTTCTATATATATTCTGACAGTATTATGCTATCTGGAAAAATACAAATTCAGTAGCTTTAACTATAGCCTAAAAACATCCCTTGACTGGCATAGAGAGTAAGAGAGAAGAAAAAGGGAAAACATTTCTACTCTTTCCTCAAAGTCAAAAGTGTTACTATTATTTTTTACTTCCTACACAGATCTTTCAAATTGCATGTATAAAGGTAAGTTAGCATTACTAGATCATATTAAAATATTTCCAAATGACCTCCCACCAGTTTTTTAAAGACCAGCAGCTCTTGTGAAACTAATCCACTTGATCTGATTAATATACCCAGGCACACGTGCATTTCCTTACAGTCACCAAAGCCAGCTGACCTTAGGAAATTCAACTAATGAAAAACAAGCTAAAATTAGCAGCCACATGCCCTTTGCCTAAAGCAACCCACAGCTAAGGGATGGGAAACTAAAAACAGAAAGAGGCCAGTCTAACTCAAAGTTGAGCCCAGGGCTTCGTTTGTTGGAGATTCAGGATAAGCATCAGATTTTACTACCATGAAGACTTAACAGAATCATGATGCTCAAATAAACCTTGAGAGTTTAAGAAATCTATATCCCTGCCCCTAGAGTTTGGAAATATTAGGAAAGGTTAGGAAACTGCTGAGCCCTGCCTGCCTCCTTTGAATGTCGATTTTCTTCTCCATAAAGCCACAGATGAGTCGGTAATCACTACAGAAAACTACAAAGGCTCATGGCGAATATGAACCACATGTAGAAATGGCTGTATTCCTGATAGTTATTTTAGACTTTGTCCCTTGTGTAGTTAACTAAATGAAAATCACCAAAGAGGATTATCTCTGATTCAAATATTAATAGAGTACCAGAATTTAGTGACACTCAACTGACAGTAAACTTTTAGGTCCACATCGAGTGACTTGCTTGTTTTTTAACTTTTCTTTTAGTTAACCTTTCATGAAAGCAATTTTTAAAATTGTTATTTAACAGAAAAAGTATTTTGGACATATGCTAATTCGTTTGCTATTGTTTGGTTTTGTTTTATTTTGTTCTTGCCTTATTCTTTGACTTAAAAAAAATCTTCTTGTTTTTCTTTCAGACCAGTATCTAAAGAAAAAGTTAATAATAAAACTATAATTAGAACTAATATCTATTGCCTTCCCATTATGGGTCATGCTTTATGTTAAATCTTTATATCATTGGTCCTCAAACTTTACTCTACCTTAATATGACCTGGGGAAGCTTACAAAGTTCCCAATATTCTTGTCTGGTTGCAGAACAATGAAATCAGAATGACTGGTGGTGGAAGAAGGCATCAGTGATTTTTGGAAGTCCTTGCTGTATCTATTACCTCATGGGGGCTTTCCCACAGTCCTCTGCATGGCATGATTATGGTGATCATCTAGGGCTGCTCAGTGTTCCTGTCCTCAGGTCAGACAGCCTGGCTTCATTCCTCATGAGCTCTGTGACCAGAGTCACTACAGGACACCCTGTGCCTTAGTCTTCTCATCTGTAAAATGGGGATAATAATTAGCTGCTAACGTACAGTCCATTTTGAAGGTTTTTTATAATAAAATAAACTATGAAACACAAAATAACTGTAGCTATATATCACCAATTTGTAGCAGGGGAAAATAAAGCACAAAAATGTGAATTACTTACTAAAGGTCCCACTCAGCCTCAGTGAATGCAGACCAAGCAGCTTCTTAGGTCTTAGTTTGTCAGGCTGCTATGACAAATACCACCCAGCAGTTGCTGACTTAACAACAGGAAGACATCGGCTCATGGTTTCAGAGGCGGGAGGGCTGATTGCTTCCTGGGATCAGTAGGATTCTGGCTGGCTGGCAATCCTTGTGTTCCTTGGCTTCCTGTAATATGGCGATTGCTCTCCTTTCTCTTCCGGCTTCTCGTTATAAGACCTTCATTAATCTGGATTAAGGCCCCTCCCCCGCTTCAGCTGGCCACACCTTAACTACAAACAACACCCTCAAAAGGACCTGCTTACACTGGGTTCACATCACAGGGATGTGGATTAAGACTAAGACCGTGTTTGAACTGGAGTACAAAATTCAACTTAATATATAGCCTAATTTTAGAAAACACCCATTCTTTCAAAATATACAATTCCCACTTCTCTGGTCTGTGTAAAGTGGCTACTTGGACAGATGAGTCACCTGAAAGCTGGAATCAACACCCTAGGAACTGTGGTTTTCTAGACCTGGACTCAGTCTTCCACCTGCTGCTCATACATCACAGAGCAAATCAACTACATAAATTTAAATTATAAATATCCAGGAAATATGATAAACTTAGTTGTTAACTAGGCTCTAATTTTCTGCTTACCCCCTGTGAAGTATGGACCCTAATTCTGGAAGCTGTGGTTTTTCTTCTGTGCCCAATGTGACACATACTATATTTAATATTTAGAGGGATAAGAGATATTAACTTCTTTGACTATATGGCTATGAGGAAGTATCACTTATTTCTAAGCTTGGTTTCCAAGTATAGAATCACGTGAGTAGATTTTTTAGAACTCTAACGGCTGTACCTCACGCTTTGAAATACTGATTAATTGGCCATGGTTGGACCTAAGGCATCTTATCTTTTAAAAAATTATCAAGATGATTCAATAGTTTAGTCAGGGTTAAGGATCACTGGAGCTGAATAAAAGTTGTGAAGCTTCATTTTAAATACTAGGGGCAAAAATACTCCAGTCTAAAGTCATCCATGGAAGCCCTGTCAAACATCAGTAGGAAAGAGTTCAATGATTCTTCATGCAGTAGACTCAGTGTATACAGTGTATACAGCAAGTTTTTGGCACTGGATTAGAAGAGTGAGTGTCTTTTTTCCTTGACTATTTGCATGTTATAGGGAAAGTGACTTTTGTTGAAGATTCTGTGACAAAAGTTTCAGCCCTTTGATCTCATAAAAATTCAGTGTAATGGAAAGACAGATAAATAAACAGAAGATAATGGACTTTCAAATTAGACAGACATGGGACTGAATCCCATTTCTAAAATTTCCTAGCAATATGACCTTGCCTAAGACACTTAACCTCTTAGATACTCTTCCCTTTGATATAAAGTGGAGATAATAAAATCTACTATACAGGCTTACTTGTTCTAAGGATTAAATAACTTTGCATATAAGGATTGCTTAGCCTAGTACTGGAACAAAATAAGCTCTCAAAAGTGGTATCATAACTCAGCATGGAAATAGAGGTAATTCTCAGGGTGCTAAGGGAGCACAGAGGGGAGACCCCCCAAAACAGATGGGGGTTGAACGAGGACAGCTTGGTGGAGGTTTCACAGCTCACTGCTTTGGAAAATCGGACACAAAATCACATGATGTATCTTTGAAGTCAGCTTGCTGAAGTATGCCTTTAATTATAAGTGCATTTATATTTTCACCTTCTGCTTATTTTCCTGGTATTGTACAGTAGTTGAGTTAAAAATCAAATCATCTATAAAACTCTTGACCCACTGTGACCTCATACACTGCCAAAGTAACCACACCAAATGAAGAAACAGAACTAATAAAATGAAAAGTATTGTGAGAAAATATATGATGCTTATAAATCATACTTAAGGTTATTCAAGAAAAGCCTCCTGAAAGTAACTCTTTGAGTCACTTGGTGTACCATATATTATGATTTTTCCCAAATTCAGTGCCACACATATGGAAATTCTGCCAGTATAAACTCTAAATCAAGGCTATTTCCCTATACACCTATAACCAAGAACAATATAAGGGAATCGATTTTGTTTAAACTCTTTTAGGCAGTCACAGTAAGTTGCTTTAGTGAAAAGCCCAGTAATGTGTCACACTACCCACTAATGCCGGAGCATGGCAGGGCTTTGCCGTTGAGGACTAGTGCTCCTGCTGCCTTCATTTTTGTACTTATTTTTTCTTTTGTTTATCTAGCTGTCAACTGTTTTCCTCCAATTATCATTTCTCAAGTCACATTTCTTCCATCCCCTGATCAGCCTCATCTTCCAAATATAAAGATCATTGTCATATTAATGAGCTAGAACTGAGACTTCAAGGAGGATTTATATATAATGATGGAGATAAATTTTTCATCATTTTAAAATCAACCCAGTGGCATGTATTTCTATTAAAAATACATGGGGAAGTGGATGTGGCTCAATTGCTAGAGCATATGCCTACCATATGGAGGGTCCAGGGTTCAAACCCAGGGCCTCCTGATCCGTGTGGTGAGCTGGCCCACACGCAGTGCTGATGTACACAAGGAGTGCCATGCCATGCAGGGGTGACCCCCCCACGTAAGGAACCCCATGCTCAAGGAGTGTGCCCTGCAAGGAGAACCGCCCTGTGCGAAAAAAGCGCAGCCTGCCCAGGAGTGGCACTGCACACACAGAGAGCTGATGTAGCAAGATGATGCAAAAAAAAAGAGGCACAGTTTCCTGGCGTCACATGACAATGCAAGCGGATGCAAAAGAACACACAGCAAATGAATACAGAGAGCAGACAATGGTGGGAAGAAGGGGAGAGAAATAAAAATAAATAAATAAATCTTTAAAAAAATGCATGGATGCTATGAAAAACTATTATATATCTGTATTTTAAAACTATTCTGGGAGGAAACGGACTTGGCCCAGTGGTTAGGGCGTCCGTCTACCACATGGGAGGCCCGCGGTTCAAACCCCGGGCCTCCTTGACCCGTGTGGAGCTGGCCCATGAGCAGTGCTGATGCGCGCAAGGAGTGCCGTGCCACGCAGGGGTGTGTCCCCCACGTAGGGGAGCCCCACGCGCAAGGAGTGCACCCATAAGGAGAGCCGCCCAGCACGAAGGAAAGTGCAGCCTGCCCAGGAATGGCGCCGCACACACTTCCCATGCCGCTGACGACAACAGAAGCGGACAAAGAAACAAGACGCAGCAAATAGGCACAGAGAACAGACAACGGGGGCGGGGGAGGGGGAGGGATTAAATAAATAAATAAATAATTCTTTAAAAAAACTATTCTGTATCATATTTTTCCAAATTCTTTAGAAGGTAGAAAATGCTAGTCCATGTAAGACAGGAGAGGCATCTTACTCAAAAAGTGTGCTGCTGCATCATCCCAAATAGTCATAACAACCAGTACCAAGGAATGTGGATGCCTGCCCCCTCCCCCAAAAGAGAATGGAGTAAGCACAACCAACTTTGGGGAAAGCGCTATTAAAAGAAATAATAGTTTCAGAGGCAAATTCAGTCAATTCTTCATATTCTATCGTTCTTTTCTCTTGTCCAATAGGGAATGAGGAACTCTGTGCTTACCAGATCAAAAGTTTGACTTATTTAGAGGAAAACTCAGAGTCGTCTCTCCTGTAAAAGGGAAATACAGTAACTTCTTATTCCTAGGTTTAGTGAAACCTACTTAGGACTTTTGGTAGCAAAATTAAAAGAGGCAGCAAGAGAGAGATGAAATTGGAGACCTTGAAATTATAAGCTTTTGGCACCTAAAGCACTAGACAAAGAAAGGGAATTAAAGGCAAGTTCCAAGAGGTCAAACTTCTGTCCTTCTGGTTTATTACTCTGTTCCTGCAACCTAGAACAATTGCCAGCATGAGGGATCACTCAACAAACAACTGTTAAATGAACAAGGTAAACCAATAATTTCAGTTAATGCAAAATAAGAAAATATACTCTGACTTTTCTTTTTTAAAGATTTATGTATTTATTCCAACCTCCTCCCCCCCCCCCCCCCCCATTGTCTGCTCTCTGTGTCCATTCACTGTGTGTTCTTCTGTGTCTGCTTGTATTCTCATTAGTCGGCTCCAGGAACTGATCCTGGGATCTTCTGGAGTGCGAGAGAAGTGATCATTCTCTTGCGCCACCTCAGCTCCCTGGTCTGTTGCATCTCTTATTGTCTCTCCTCTATGTCTCTTTCCGTTCCATCATCTTGCTCTGTCAGCTTTCTGGTGGGCCAGCACTCCTGTGAGGGACATCACTCCTGCACAGGGCAGCTCTCCTGCATGGGGCAGCACTCTGTGTGGGCCAGCTTGCCATATGGGCCAGTTTGCCTTCATCAGGAGGTCCTGGGTATTGAACCCTGGACCTCCTATATGGTAGACAGGAGCCCAATTGCTGGAGCCATATCTGCTTCCCATGACTTTTAAGGAAGATTTATACCAGTTGCAATTTGTTGTGGGATGGAAACTAAATTTGTACTTAGGAGTTTGACATTTTTAGTGATGCACTATGTTATCTGGTCCTACCTTTCCAAATTACTTTTGTACCATTCACCCCTTGCTCAACTGACTCTGGGCAAACTTCTTTGCTTTCTGGTCTTTAAACATCTAAGCTCTTCCTTACCACAACATCTTTGCAGTTGATGTTCCATCTACGTGGAGGGCCATTTCCCCAGCTCTTCGCATGGTTGACCCCTTCTCATCCATTGTTCTCAGCTCCAAGTTCATGTCCTTCCCTAACTGCCCATGATAAGTACCACCACCCCCACTTGCCAGTACACTTATCTCCTGATTATTGGCCTCATTTACTTAATCACAATCTGGCATTTTATTGTGAAATTCTTTATTTACCTTCTTATTGTGTGTCATCCTCCATTACAGAGTGTAGCCCCTTGACAGCACAGTGCATTTTCTTATTCACCATAATGTCTTCATACCCAGAACAATGCCAGAAACCCTAATATGCTTATTTGAAAAATTAATGTTGATATTTATAGTCATATTTATGATTATATTTAACATATATTTAAATTTTAAACTATGTTAAACAAATTCCCTTTTTTCTCCTCTTTAAGGTTTCTGTGGGAAATGCTTAATGCAGTGAATTACTAATCACTTGGTAGCAGCAAACAAATGACAGAAAAGGAAATATTTCCCTGGTGTGGGTGTGATTTTGCAAATCAGCACTTCTAAGTACCACAGAGGTTTTTACACCACAGTGAAAGCCACTAGATTCTTAGTCTTCAGACCATTGAGGACAAGTATAGGTATGAACAATGGCAAGCCTAGGCAATCAGTTGAGAAGTCTTCAAATACACACACACACATGTTCAGAATCCTGTTGAAACATAAATCTGTAGTATTTATCTTTATTGGAATGCATGGTATCATGGGTACAGAACAAAAAACTACAAGTGCAAGTTATCATGTGTCTACTACTCTAGATATCTGATACTTGATTACTGTGTAGCTTAAGCAAATTGAACATATTAATAATTAAAAGTTTCCATGTGTCCTGTTCATTGGATACTCAAAAGAATAGCTATATTGACATTTACTTTTTGATGGGAGTATCTGAATTCAGGATAGCATCACTAGGTAAAGTGATACAAGAATTAAGAATATTTCATATAACCCAAACAACAGATAATCAATTCTTTTCCTTTTGTTGATGAAATTTACTTTTATTACAAAGACTCACATGGTTTACCCCTTCTTTTAGGCTCAGTCCAATTTTACAATAACTGCATTTGTGGAATACACACCTGCTAAGAGCCAGGAAGCCTGTTGATCAAGAAGTAGTCAAGGAGAAATATGCCTGAAAGAAAATTCTCCAATAGCCTCTGAAGGCAACAAAATCTATACTGTACATTTGTATATTATTTAAGAACAGACTGTATTATGAAACTTTTTCTCAACAGTAGACTAATGAGTATTTATTATTGCAAAGAAGACTGAACTATGCTATATTAAATGGAAGAACTAAATCCCGCTTCCTCCAATGGGAATCAACTTTATTAAAATTCTTCATCCCTGTTACATTTCCCAGTTACTTGAAAGGCAATTTCTTGGCTTAATAACATATTAATGGTGGCAGTAGTTCCCATGAATCTGTATTTGGGGACTGTGGATTTTTTTTTACTTTGGTATTTGGAAATGTTGTTATTGAAAATAATGTACCTGACCCATTTTGCAATTCACAGGTTTTGTATACAGTGCACAAAATCATCTATAAAGCTTGCATCCCAGTTTGCCAAAAGGATTTGAGCAATAGGAGTATGCGCTGGCTTACTGCTATCCTCCAGAATGTTTCTGAAGTATTGTCTACCACAAAGGTGACTAAACTTTTAGTGGTTATCATTCAGGACTAGTGTTAATTAATAGAGCCATGTTTCCAATATGTCTGAAAAGAAAGAGAGTTCCGCAATGAAATACTCTTTTAGATAGACTATGGAAAAAAGATATACTAAAAGCATTTAAAAATATTTTATAGAATTTGTCAAAATATTCTTTAAATGTTTTTATTCGATCTAAACAATCACATCATGGAAATGGTAAAGAAGCTGGCATATATAAAGGAAAAGTGATTTGCCCATATTGAGAGATCTGAAAGGTAAATCTAGGATTTCTGGCATGCCTCCTTGAATTTGTACTAATGGTCCACAAGAAACACTGGATGGAAAACATCAATGGCTTCATGGAGTTCAGCCAGTTTTGGAAGACTAAGCTTCAGCAAGACGATCATTTGGTAAATTAAAGGAGTCTGGCAGCAGCATAGGGCTGTTTAAAGTCAAGTACCGAGTTCATCTCTTTGAGAATATGCATCTCCTTGACATTTCCATCACAAGTAAAATAAAACAGTGATTTGTTATGATAGAATATTTAGGCATATATAGTACTTGTGTGTATAGCTATAAATGTATACACAAACAGAGAGATGAATATGTATTTTATATGTATACACATGTATAAATGTATATTGCAGAGACTATAAAACATGTGAACAACTTCTCTCAAACTCTTAGACAGAACAACTTGTTAGTAACTTCCTTGGCCTATTGAAATAAAAATAATAACAAGTCACTTTTTTTTTTTAAGATTTTATTTATTTATTTAATCCTCCCCCCCTCCCCCCCCCGGTTGTCTGTTTTCTGTGTCTATTTGCTGCGTCTTGTTTCTTTGTCCGCTTCTGTTGTCGTCAGCGGCACGGGAAGTGTGTGCGGTGCCATTCTTGGGCAGGCTGCACTTTCTTTCGCGCTGGGCAGCTCTCCTTACGGGGTGCACTCCTTGCGCGTGGGGCTCCCCTACGCGGGGGACACCCTTGCGTGGCACGGCACTCCTTGCGCGCATCAGCACTGCGCATGGCCAGCTCCACACGGGTCAAGGAGGCCTGGGGTTTGAACCGCGGACCTCCCATGTGGTAGACGGGCGCCCTAACCACTGGGCCAAGTTCGTTTCCCCAAGTCACATTATTTATTAAACATACAGAAGCAAATTTAAAGATAGAATATTCCTGCTGGGTCTCTATTTTGCCCTTCTCATGGAAAGTTAGCTGTGAAATTTCAGTGTAAATTATTAATTCTGGAATTGGTGAGAAAAGATTCAGTTGAATGAGGGGTGTAGGTGACTCAGCGTTCTCAAATCTGTCTTTCCTTAATTTACTGGAAAAGCTCAGTGTTTCCTCCATGGTAGCCTTACCAGAATACAGACACAGGTTTCCAGAAAGTCTCATTGCTAGGTCCAAATAATACTTCTAGCAAAACTCTGAGAACATAATATCTTCCAGAATTATAGTCCCAGAGCTGAAATAGGGGTGTTTTTGTTGTCATTGCTGTTCAATACCTCATAAGATTGCCTGTGTAGACTTTCTACAAATAAAGATGCTTTCTTTTCCCCTTAGACTCAGGGTCCTGTAGTTTTAGCCTACACCAGAACTACCTGCAGAGAATAATAAAAGTTCAGGATTTCTTCCCACCCATGAAGAATTTAATTCATTAGATCTGGAGTACTGAGCCAGGATTCTGCACTTTTATAAAGTTCTCTGGGTGATTCTAGTCCAGGTAGCCACATTTTGACAGAAAAGGTGTAAATGTCTTCCCAAGAGTGAGGATGAGCTTCAAACAGTGTCAGCCTCAATCTTAAACAACTGAACTTAATGTGCTAACCAAACCAGAGGCAACCATTTAGCATCTCTAATTATACTGCTCAAACAGACCCCAATATATACCTCATATCTCAGTTTAAAATCATTCTCTAGTAGAGAACTTCCTCACTCACATCCTCATCCCACGTCAAAGTTAGGTCCCTCTTTTTATATTATCACTGTATTGGTTTTTTTGTAGAAAGGCAAAAGTTGGTCTATATTAATTTTTAAAAATTGATCAATTTTCTGTCCCTAAAATTGATTGACATTGGATTTTTTCATGGCCCATAGCATTATTTCCAGAGTTGATCAGTGTGCTACAGTGACATAGTATTGACATGGCGTTATGCTATTTGGCCTCTAACATCAAGCTTTGGAAAAAATAAAGAGAAGAGACTTTCACACTTCTTAGCATATGACTGGACTGAGATGGCCATCTAAACTTTCTCTCTACATAGAACCCTAACTTCTCCAGAAGCAACAAAAAGAACAGTTCTTCATTTGCAACTTTCCAACCATGCCATATAACCTTTATTTTACATTGGAGAAGTTGTAGGTTCCCATATAATTTGTTATGTTAAAAAATTAACACTTTGCATTAAAGTGGTACCTTTGTTACAAGTGATGAAAAGATAGTATAAATGTACAATTAACTATAGCTCATAATATATATTAAGGTTTAGTTTCCCATATATCACCCTATTATTAACACCTTATAATAATATGGTACATTTGTTTTAAGTCACGAAAGAACTTTTTTATAACCGTACTATTAACTACTGTTTATAATAGGGTTCATTGTATTCTATAGTCCTTTGTTTTTCCTTTTAAATTTTTCTAGTAACATATATATGACCTAACATTTCCCATTATCCGTGTTGCCATATAAAATTCAGTACTGTTAATTACATTTACAATGTTATGCCACTATCATCACCATCTACTTTTAAAACTTTACAATTAACTCAAATAGAAAATCTGTACAATGTAAGCACTGACTCCCATTCCCTACCACCAACCCGGTCCTGGTATCCTGTACTCTAGATTCTAACTCTATAAGTGTGCTTATTCTAATTATTTCATGTAAGTGAGATCATATCATATTTGTCCTTATCTGTTCGACTTATTTCACTGAACATAATGTCTTCAAGGTTCATCCATGTGTTTGCATGAAGAAGAACCTCATTCCTTTTAAATATTGAATAATATTCCATTTTATGTCTATACCATGTTTTGTTTATCCATTCATCGGTTAAGGATACCTGGGTTATTTCCAACTTTTGACAATTGTGAGTAGTGCTGTTATGAACATCAGTGTTCAAATATCTGTTCAAATCCCTGCTTTCAATACCTCTGGGTATATACCTAGGAGAGGGATCGATGGGTCATCGGGTAGTTCTATACTTAGTTTTCTGAAAAACTTTCTTCCACTGTGGCCGCACCATTTTACATTCCCAAGAGCAATGAATGAGTGTTCCTATTTCTTCACATCCTCTGCAACACTTGTTTCTGTATTTGTTTGAAATAGTAGCCATTCTAGTGGGTGTGAAATAGTATCTCAATGTGCTTTGGATTTCCATTTCCCTAATAGCTAATGATGTTGAGCATCTTTTCATATACTTTTTAGCCATTTGTATATCCTCTTTGGAGAAATGTCTATTCAAGTATTTTGTCCACTTTAATTGGGTTGTTTGTCTTTTAATTGCTAAGTTTGTAGGATTTCTTTACTATGTCTATAGTAGAATAATAGAATAAAGTCTACTTTAGTCCATGTTCATTCCCAAATCTTGAAAATTTTGGGATGGTGATGCCCACTCTGCTTCTAACTGAGAGGGCGTTTAGATCCCCTGGGGCAGATGGATGGAGCTGTCTTGCTTGCAGTTGCAGATGCTCTCTGTTTCTGGGCATGAGCATTGCCCATCATTATCTCCTTGTTAGCTGTCCTGGGTGAGTCCAGTGAACTGGAGAGTAGGTGTTGCAAGTCTGCTGAGTTTCAGAGCCCGACTAGCACATGGACGGACTAAAGATTTAAGCCTATGGGATATATTTTTATCAAGTATAGTGCTAAATATATGTTCAAATAGAAGGGCAGAAGAGCCATGTGTAGAGAATTTCTAAATGAGTCTAACTCTGCTACACAGAGGAGCATAAATTCCAAAGTAAGGCCCATTGATAGGGTGCCAAATTCCTGAGCTGTCTGCCCTGCTTATAGTTTCTGGATTTCTCTGCAGTCCTCAGGAGTTTGCTAATTGAGGCACTGTTTACTGTGGCTGTCAATAAAATCCTGCTGAGACTTGCTTAAGCATAACCTCTGGAATGACCTCCCAACTCATGAAATTTTGCTGAATGAATGATTGACAGTGAAGGTCCTTCATCTTTATCTCTTATGTAACATTTCTAGAACTTCAACCTCTAAGGGTATAGACATAGTTCCTCGACTAAAGAGCTACATAGGGTGGAATAGGCATACATTATTCTATTTTTAAAGCTAGTGACTGTAGAAGTAAAATCTATTTTCTGATTCCCCATCCTTAGAGATGTTGCTAAATATGGAATAATGATGTCAATCAGGAAGAACTGAGTCTTAGAGCTAACTGTTTCTAATGAGTTATTTGACATTAAAAATTTTATTTCAGGTTCTTCTTCCTCATTTTTCTCACCTTTAAAATAAGAGTAGTACAATATACTACTGGATTAGGTTTGCTAAACTGGATTAGGTAGATAAACTGGATTAGGTTTGATAGAACACTGATAGAACATTGACTAAGAGGATTGACGCAGTGAGGGATTTCCTGAGTTACCTTGTGGTGGTTACCTAGAACAGTAGGTGTAGCTGGAAAGGCTGTAAGTCAGGCCTCAGGTCATTTTAACCATGTTTCAGGTTAAAAACCCAGGAAACCACTCTTTCTCAGCTGCAACGAAAGATATGCATATGAGAGAAAAGAAAAAGGGAAAAAAAGACAAATCCAAAATATCCGTTACAGACAAGTTTAGGAACAGAGTAGGATGTGAAGGGCCATGGTTAAGACAAAGCGACAGCCAGGAGAAAAGAAGGAAAGTAAGAAAGAAAGAAAAAAAATCAAGGAAGGAAGCAACAGAAAAGGGAGGGAATGAAGGAGAGAGGAAGGGAGAAAAGGAGGGAGGGAGGGAACTATTTTTCATGAAAAAGACTGGTGCCCAAAGTTCTCTTTTATGGATTGCCGGCCTTATCATCTCCAGTTTATGGCCTGGTTATAGGCACAAAAATAGACAGAAACTTAACCTATCCATTAAAGATAACTATAAATTTCCTTTAAAAGTTAATCTTATATAAAGGAAATATTAATAAAGTCATGCACACTCTATTTTTTTTTTAATTAGGTCTTAGCAGTTGGGAATAAACAGATGCTCCATTCAGATAATCTGGAAATAATTACTTGCTAGATAGGAAAAGCCAAAAAGTTAGGCAAAGATGAATTAAGATTATGATTCCCAATATAAGCAACCCTTTAGGGCTCTGGGAAGAAATAACTTGACTAGAAAACACTGCTCAAAAGGCAGAGAAGTCTACTGCAGAGAAGAAAGAAAAGGCATGAACATGAGCTAGTCAAAAATGCAAGGCATAAGTAACAAGTAACTGAAGAGTTCAAACTGGAGGCAGAGAGAGAAATCATGTAGAGAAAACAGATGGAACTGGTGAAAGGGTTTGAACTATTTAAACAACAAGAACGAAGGAGGCCAAGAATATGGTAAAAAAATTACTAATAAAGTAAAACACTCATCAAGCCTTGCTGCTTTGGCAATGGAATTCCCATCTTATCAGTAATGGCAGTAGGATGGGGTAGGGGGCTAAAAAAAGAAAGAAAACTCTAAACACAGGTGAATGAAGCAAATGGTAGTAAGAAGTGTAGCCATAACCTGGCCACATGAGTGCCCTGGCTGGCTTTCCCTGGGAATGGTCTGGGGAAATGTGTAGGAGCAAGCCTGTTTCAGAAAATATTATAATGGGGATGCATATAATCTATGTACACAAGAGCTTATGGTTTCTGCTGACGTGTTATTGCTTCCCTCCTTACTCTAGCCAAGTCAATGTAGTCTTTAAATCATGTCATAAATCCACCCTTTCTCTCTTGGTCTACCCATCTGGAGAGTTCTGGAGGAAATTGTGGAAACTGGACAACCACTCCACTGCTTAGACGGTTCTCCCAGGCCACATGTTTTCCCTGGTTGTTCTCATTCAGGCATGGCCTAGAGAAGGATTACAGAATAGATGGAAAAATTAAAGCTAAGATTTTCAGTTTCTCCCTATAGAAACTAAGGGTATTTTTTATAGAATTAGAAGAATGGATCAATATAAAGCTTCCTTAGGGATTACCAAACGAAAAATTCACTGTATGTAAAGGGAAATGTGGTCAAATATAAAACTCTAGTAGATTCCAGAATGTTAAATTATTTTTATGGATATGTAAATGTATATTGTACATAGTTGGTATAAATAAACATATTTAGACACATATGTTCCTATTTGAACCAATGAGTTGATCAGGTTATATCAAAATTATTTGAGCTATTTTCCCAAACTGTGTTTTATAGTACATATGGGTCATTCTTTAAAATCTTTAATAATATAAACCCAAATAACATTCTTGATACTGGTAAAATGTCACAAATAATGTGAGTCCTACCTTTCTTACCCCATTCTTGAGTAATTTCATTGAGAAGTTTATTTTAGATATTAGTAAAATGCTTATCAGTTATTTTGGTGTTAACTTTATATGCCTTGATTTTTTTGTTTTGTTTTATTTTTGTTTCTGTTTTTGTTCTTAAGGCAGAAGTGTGGATTGAACCCTGGACCTTGTACATGGGAAGCAGGCGCTCAAACCGCTGAGGTACACCCACTCCTGTGTGTTGATTTTTAAACATCCCATCTTTTTTATTTTCCCCCATGAAGAATTCTGAAGTCCCCCTAAATAGAAAAACAGTTTAGAGTTTCAAGGGTATTTGAAAAGAATTTGATAAATACTCATTCGTTGAACACATCTCCTCTGTAACCATTTTCATGGAAGTCATATTTATTTTATTCACATCAATGTATGTTCATAGTAACAAAAATGAACTGCAACATCCTGATAAAAGCAAAGCAAATCACCTAAGTTTGCTTTTACGATGCCCTTAAAACAAGCTGGATGTTAAACTAAGTTTCCATCAAAAGTGAGGATTGATAAATGAAAGCTATGTTTGTCCCTTCATTAGAATTCAGTGCAGGACATATGAGCCGGGGGATTAGAGCTGATCTACTGTCAACTCAGGATGACTGCAACCAGTGGAGGGAGAGAAGGGCCCTGGAGGGCTCAGGGCTTGACCAAGTGGCATGGGGAAGTAGACTCAGAGACTGCCAAGCACAGAGAAAACCTCACTTACAGGTCGTTTTGAAGTCATATTATCACTGCACATTTATGCAGCCTGGAGTGTGCAGGCTCTTTTCTGTAAATACCATTTTGGTGTCATCCATAAACCATGGGGTAAGTGGAAACAGATTGTTCCCTTTACAATAAAGGAAAACTAGCGACAGTGCAATTAAGTGATTTGCTCTCAAAAAGCAAGAAGTCAAGGTGTGAAGACTCTAATTCAGAATTTCTGACTCTCAGTCTAGCGTTCTTTCTACTGATGTCTGTTTGGTTACTAGACAGACAAGTTTAAATAAAAGCAGTTTCAAACCATTTCTGAATTTTAAGTGTTTCTCCTGTGTCAACAAAACCTTTTGGAGATGTGATTAGGTTTTTAAAAATGCTTCTCAAAAGCCAAACAAAACTATGGGAAACATATTCAACTCTTTAGGAAATATGAGTGAACAATCCTTCTAGAACACCTAATATGCCCCAGAACACTGGAGTGTTGACTGAAGCCACCACGGTCCTCACCCTAAACAAGGCTACATCCTAATCTCTTATGGTTTTCACGTAAGTGCCCATCTCTAGTGAATATGTATAACTTATGTTAAGTACTCTAGTCATGGGTGCTGAGCTCAAGACTTATTTCTAGATCTGGTCTCCTTTATGATTAGCATATTCTTCAACATCCTTATTTGTAAAAGGGGGAAAAGTTCTCAGACGATTTTTATGAGAATGAGATAGTGCAAATAAAATGCCTAGTACATTGTAAGTACTCGATACACCCTAATTCTTATTACTATTAATTTGTATGAGGATGTTGAACTGTTTCTCTCGGTCATAATACCACTATGGCTGGTTTAAGGGTCTTTCCAAATCCCACGAGTATTCAAGGCTGTTGTCTAAATTACAACGGTGTATGCCTTTATTGCTCCTACATTTTGGTTCTTATACTGGCTCTCTGCTTTTGCATGTTTATCCATTGCCATGTGCTACTAAGTCTTGGAGTCAGGAAGATAATACCCTCCTTTTATCAATTGTGTGATACGGGCATAACCCTGCTCTACTCGTTCTTCACATGCTGCCCATCCCTTCTGTCCTTGCTCTCTCTCTCTTCCCATTTAGCTTTCAGTGGCCCATAACCTCAAAAAAGTAATGGCTTCTCTGAAGTACCTATCATTTTTGATGCATCATAGCTTTATTTACATATTAACCACCTTCCAACATTCCAACAATTTCTAAGAGGGTTTCAGTAATAACTTTGGCATCTCCTGATTCTCTTGTCCCAATTATCCTTCTTGCTTCTGTTGTCCATGTTCAGAACTATTTATTTTGTCTCTATGATTTAGGGAAGAAAAAGGATGGTGTCGATAATCTATCTAGAAAATCTTTTCCTACTAAGAACCAAGCAATTATTTTCTTTTTGGTGCTTTAGAGTTCCCTTTCAAAATCATCACCTTTCTCCCACATTTATGGGTGAAGGGATGATATAATCGCATTTAACATGCAAAAGGAAAAGCTCATGTTTGGACTTCTATTATCAAAGTAGAAAAATCCACTTTAGCACATTAAAAATTGATCCCTTCCAATCCTGTGCATATATACTTCCAGGAATAAAATGGGGACTAGGTAGGGATACGTCATAGAAATAGTAAAATAATTCTTATTATCAAGGGTTATAAGAGGCTTTTGTTTTACTGGTATATAGTGATACATCATAATATTGATAGAATTATCCAAATGTACCTTTTCTTACTACTCACCTAATTAACATAGTCTGCTATGGCATATCAAAACATTTGCATATCCTTTTATGTAGAAATGTATGATGGCAACAAATATTTGAAAATGGTAAATGAATAACCAACAAAAGATGAGCCAGGTTGAAGAGCTAGTAAAGTGCATGTGGTTTCTCCATTCCATCCCCACTGCCCAGGTAACAACCCATACTTTTTGGGGACTGGCCAGAAAACACATTAAGGATAAAAAAGGAGGTAAATTTTAACATTGTTCTCCCCTTTGCTTCAGATGATTATGATCAGGGACAAATATCATAATGGAGTCCAGGGTTGGGCACACTGTGAACAGGAGGTTTCTGTTTTCATGGTATCATCTGAAATAGGCCATAGTCTACTTTCTCCATCCTTAGTAGGAAGCTTATTGGAGTTGCTTGAGTGGCTTTATTTTCAAAATACAAGCATCCCCACCCACCCGAGAAATTCTGATCCATTAGATTCAGGTGGGACTTAAGTATGTGTTCCTCTGGATGATTGCAATAATCCCACTTAACCCCTCCTATCCTTCCCAGCCCTGGCCTTCAATTCACTGTCCTAAAATAATATTGAAGTCCTCTTTCTACTTTAATGTGGAGCTAAGTAACTTCCTCTAATGATACCGCCTTACAGTCTATGTCAACTGATTTTTATTTTTACATTTTAAAAGCAAATACTTTCCACTTTCTTGTTATGTGCCAGGCACTGTGTTGGGCAAATATGATCAAAGATCAACAAGTCCTTCTTCTTTTCCTCTATAAATTTGCAGAACTAGTCAGCTTATAGTAAATCACTTTCCTATGTCACAGCTATTTCTGTTAGCTATTTCTAGAGACAATCAGCAGCTGTTCCTTTCTCCCTTTCTTTCCCCCACAAAATTTGTAATAGAAACAGAATTTGCTGAAGGAATTTCTCCCAAAGTTCTTAGAATGCTAAATACTTAAAAAGGACAGCTAGTGTAGAAATAAAAAGTATAAACATTTTAGAGCATTCTTTGTCTATCCCCTTTTTGTTTCTAGTTTCCATTTCTTCCACACAAATCACATGAACACTTAATTTCAAGGTGATTCTACTGATGCACAAACACTCAGTGTCTCTTTTTCTGTGTATTGTCCCAATCTCTGCTTTATCTCTCATCCATGTCTTCTATCCAAAATACCTAGTGCTTGAACATTTTATAACATTAAAGAATTATTAAGTTTTATTTTTAGGGATACAAGTGGCATTTTAGTTATTTTTAGAAGAATATTTACTTTAAAGATAAATATCAATTATTTAGGAGTAAAAGAATATGATGTTTAGAACTTGATTAAAAATAGTTCATTTCCCCCAGTGTGGGACATGACTTCCAGGATGAGCCTCCCTGGCACTGAGGGATTACTACCAAGCACCAGCTGGTGTTGCAACTGGAAAAAGACCTTGAATAAAAGGGGGAAATGGTAAAGACAAATTAGTTTATATGACTAAGAGACCTCAAAATGAGTCAGGAGGTCATAAAAGGGGTCTCACTTATGCATATCTCAGCAGGATCTCATTGACAGCCAAAGTAGATACAATCCCAGGTAGTGGTGTTCCTGAGGGCTTCAGAGACACCCAGGTCCCACAGTCATGGCAGATGGCTCCGGAGTTCAGTGCTTTGCCAGTGGGCCCTATTTTGGAATTTGTGCTCCTGAGTGTGATGAAGATGGACTCAGATGTAACTTCTCTACACATGCCTCTTCTGTCCCTTTTATTGAACCTGTGGTTGGTGCTGGGGTTGGTGTATGCCCAGGTGACTTGAATCTCTGGGCTGTCCATGTGCCAGCTGGGCCCTCAGCCTCAATGGTGTTGTAGCACCTACTCTCGAGTTCATTGGACTTACTCAGGTCAGCTGAAAGGGAGGTGAGGATGGAACAACCACACCAAGGAACTGAGGGAGTCTACAGTTGCAGGCACAAGAGTCCCATCCACCAGCCATGTGGGATCAAAGTCCCTCTCAAGTGAGAGGTGAAGTGGGCATCACTGTCCCAGGGTCCTCAGGATGGAGGAATAAAATATGGACTAGAGTAGACATATTGGTATTCTACTACAGAATTATTGTGACTCTAGCAACGGAAGAAATTGTATCATTAATGTGAAGACAGTGGCCACTGGAGTTGCTGAAGGCAGGGAGAGGGAAAAGGAGGTGTGATATGGGGGCATTTTCAGGACTTGGAGTTGTCCTGAATGATGCAGGACATTATATATCCTGCCATAACCCACTGGATGGATTGGGAGAAAGTCTAAACTACAATCTATGCTGTGTAGCAGTGCTCCAAAATGCCTTCATCAAATGCAATGAATGTACCATCCTAATAAAAGAAGTTGTTGATGTGGGAAAAGAGGGGGATGTGGGGAGTGAGGCATATGAGAACCTCCTTTATTTTTTTAAAGCAACATTTTGTGTGATCTATGTAAATAAAAAATATATTAAAAAATTCATTGGGTAGAGAAAAAGTGGGTTGGGACTATAAATAAAACAAGATTATTCATGAGTTGATAATTGTTAAGGTGGGTGATGGGTACAAAGGGCTTCAATATACTATTCTTTCTATTTGTGTATATGTTTGAAATTTGCCACAACCGAAGTTGACAAGGTATTTTGTTTTTTTCCTCCTCGTTTAAATTTTATCGGTAGGTAAATTTCTAATCTCTGACTAAAGAAACAAACAAATCTTGTTGTGCATTTTTAAAAAACCCTTCAGAGTCTGTACTTAACTCAAAGCTAAGAATGAACCTATATTGGAAGGCATTTAAAGTCTGTGGCCAATTTTCAGATAGAGCAAACTATAGAGTTCAGCTTCTCAAGTCACTTGTCAAAGACATCTGTCTATATCTTATACCAAAGCTAAACCTGACATCATTAAACTAAAAGTCTAAGTTTTGGGAAAACCTATTTACTACGTTCAGCCATTAGAGGATCCCTAATATTTATACCAGTGTATAAAGTAACTCCCTTATGACCTAGCTACAATGCAACTTAATAGTTAAAACATCAGGATTGCATTTTCTTGGTGTATGAGTCAGCCAAAGGGGTGCTAATGCAAAGTTACCCGAAATCTGTTGGCTTTTATAAAGGGTATTTATTTGAAGTAACACTTACAGTCACAAGGCCATAAAGAATAAGTTTCTTCCCTCACCAAAGTCTGCTGCTACGTGTTAGAGCAAGATGGCTGCCAGTCTCTGTGAAGGTTCAGCCTTCCTCTTCCTCTTAAGGCTCCATGGTCCTAGTTTCTTCCAATCTCAGCTGCAGGCTGGCATAAAGCTCATCTCTCTCCCTGGGGCTGGTTTCTTCCTAGGCTTTTTTACCTGTTCAGGGCTCTGGACTCTTTAGCTGCAAACTTTCAGGTGAACGGCTGGACTCTCTCCCTGGGGCTCAAAACTAAACGACCTGTTCTCCCTCTCTATGTATTTATTTCCCTTTCTTTAATTGAACATCCATTTATATAGCCCACAAAGGTGGGCGGGGGGAGGTGGGAACTCAAACTGAGATGCCCTAATGACATGGTCAAATAAAAGCCCTAATCTTGATTTAATAAAGTAAAAGTTAAACCTCTGAATCTAATACAATCTAATATGCCCAGAGGAACAGATCAGTTTACAAACTATCCAGTAACTATTTTGGGAATTCAGAAACAACACCAAACTGCCACACTTGGGATTTCCAAAAATTTATCCTATAGAGAAATCACAAGAACTTTAGTGTCCTGGATCACCTAAGACTTGAAGGCAAGTAATTACAATATAAATACTGTTATCTATGGACAGGGCACTGATCCTCAAAGAAGTTGTTTGTCTGCAATTCATGGCATAAACCCTATATTACTGCCATTTCTTAAACTGTTATACACATTAAAAATCACTTGATAGAACTTTTTCAAAATATGCAAGTGTAGCTCACCATTGCCAAACTACCCGAATCCAAGAGGAACCAGGCTGGGTAGGCTTTGAAAATGTTTCCTTTTGGATGCCATGGTTAAGAACTACTACCTCATCTGCAGATACTTGAAACCATAGGTCTATACTATTTTCTGCTTTCTCCATCCATTTATACATTAAGGCCCTTAGATAAGCATTCATAATCAGTAAGTCAAATGCCCCAGAGGAGAGATTTCTCATTTTCCTGATTGATCACCATGTAACCCAAGTACCTGCCATTGTGCATTCAGTAAAGTTGATGCATGCAAGCTTGATGAGAGTAGTACCTTAGAGGCACAGACACACCATGCTAGATTTTTGTTCTTGTTTCACGCATTTGTCTTTTATTTCAAGGAAACTGCTACATCATATAGTTGGTGTAGAGCCTAAAGCATATTTTGGTTTACTATGTGGGGATACGTTGCAATAGGAACAGCTGCAAACGTGTGTGGACATTGACATCTCACCTAATTGACCGAGGCTGAGTTTCCATGGTGACTCTGAAACAAGTTTAAAAGCCCCTTCTTTTTCATTGTTCTCTCTTTCTCACTCTTCCACTGTGTGACTCCTGACTTAAACAATAGCAGACAACAAGATTAATAAGGCACCAGGTTTTTAAAATGAAATCTGGTTGGGTACTGAAGCCTTTAACTTTCTAATCTGTTTTCAGCAACTTTAAGTCTTATACTAGCACTCCGTGCACTTCTCAGGAGAGCACAGGAAGACTTTCCCTATGTCTTTGATCTGTTTCTTGTCCCTAGAAATTATCTGCAAGAAATGCTCCCCTAGAATTTGTTTTTCACTTGTGCTATTATTATATAGTCCTTTTAGTTCCATTGTTTAAAGTCAGCATTTACTTTGGATACTTCATCCTCAGTACTTAAGCAGCATCTAGAGATGCAAAACCCTTGGTAGGTAAGAAATAATCAAAGAGAATTCCAGAGAGCTGGCTTTTGCCTTTAGACTCTTTTCTTTGGATAAATAGGGGCAGAAGAACACAGTAACTGAAACAGTAATTGATTCATTGGCGAGAAAGGTTTTCACCTCATGCACCTCACTGCCTTCTAAGGATGGGGTAAACTTGACTCATTGAGTCGCCCTGCAGAAGAGCAAACCATTATTGCATTTATTCACTCTGGTGATTGCCAAATCATAGTGACAAAAGCCTAAAGTTGCCCTCTATGTTCCTGCCAGTTGTGTCCTCTGTAGAGGGCGGCTCTCATCACGTTTGACAGTTGCGTTCCCATTTCTTTCATCCAATGCACCTGTGTTTTCAGCACTGGCAATGCAAGGGTCTCATCTGGGTGGTCAAGCCTCTCCCATCACTTTGGGCTCGCCACAGTGAATGCCACACGGTCCTTGAAATGCCCTTCACTTTAACCAGGCTGCAAGCCAACAACAAGAATTAACTGGTAAACTTGCTCAATCAGTGGCTCACTGAGTATTTTCCTACTGACCCAGTTCTACGTTCAGTACTGCTGAATGGTGGGAAGCCATTTCAGGTACAGTCCTGGCCCACAAGAAGCTTAGACAAATTAAGGACACACATAAAATAACTCAATAGCAAAGACCCACTGATATTTACAGTCAGTGCTCTAGGTAAGAACAGGAAGGAGAAAATCTTAATGTGGTTAAAGGGAAAGAAAGGAGGCGGCAGACTTGGCCCAGTGGTTAGGGTGTCCGACTACCACATGGGAGGTCCGCGGTTCAAACCCCGGGCCTCCTTGGCCCGTGCGGAGCTGGCCCATGCACAGTGCTGATGCGCGCAAGGAGTGCCCTGCCATGCAGGGGTGTCCCCCGTGTAGGGGAGCCCCACTCGCAGGGAGTGCACCCGTAAGGAGAGCCGCCCAGTGTGAAAGAAAGTGCAGCCTGCCCAGGAATGGCACCGCACACGTGGAGAGCTGACACAACAAGATGACACAACAGAAAAGAACACAGATTCCCGTGCCACTGACAACAACAGAAGCGGACAAAGAAGATGCAGCAAATAGATACAGAGAACAGATAACTGGGGTGGGGAGGAAATAAATAAATAAATCTTTTAAAAAAAGGGAGGAGGAAGAAAGGAGAAGAAACAAATCATATGTTGTAGTTACATGCCAGTGATTTACATATATTAGTACACATTGAATTCCTCCTAATAATAAAAGAAATAATTTTCCACATTTTATAAGAGAGAATTTCAGGTCTCACAAATGTTAAATACCTTAATCAAGTCAGCGTTGGGATTGAAATTCACTTATCTTAGATTCTTTTTATTATGCTATATTTTTTTAGGCTTCATGGAGAAATTAGAAATCAAGATGGAATAACAAGAAAAACATTTGAAGCAGATACCAGTTCTGAGGATAATTCCAGCCAGTGGAAAAGGATGAACTAAGAATTACAGAGATAAAAATACATATGATACTTTAAAGCAGATAGTGGATAAATTACCCTCTCTGAAACAGTGGTTTCTTCTTTGATGCTAACAGTAAAACATAAACAGTGTTGGATACTGGCATAGAGCTTTAACATTTGCAGAGGATTTTTATGTATACTATTTTGTTTGGGCTCTTAATAGCCCTGTGAGTTAAGTAGGACAGATATTTTCATTCACATTTTCCATTTCATGGGTGAGAACAGTGAGACAGAGATTTCAGCCATGGGACCAAGAGCTTAAACTTAATGAGATCAAGGTCTGATATTTTGGCACTGAAGTCCACATATTTTCCAATACACCTTTGCAATTCCCCTGTACTTCAGAGTTTAAACGGAGAAGCTAACCTCACTCAAGGAAATCATGGAGATAATTCTGTCTTGAGTACGTGGCTAGATAACCTGTTCCTTTCATCTGTTCTAAGATTTCATGATTCCGCTGCTGCCACATACACATCACCGCAGCCAAAGTCAGTTACTGCCTTGGGTAATCTGCTCAAGTCTTCAAAACTTTTCAGCAACAACTTAGATTACACTTTTCACTTTGTTTGCGTATCTCTTCCCCAAAGCATGGTGATTATCACCTAAAAGTTACTCAGTAAATAATAATGATATCCTGATGATACCCACAAACTTTGGAAACTTTTCGGTTATGAATATTGGTGACACAAGTGACACATTATTTATAGGACTCTGTCCTTCCAAGATATATTGATTTTTAAGGAAATTTTGCTATAATAGAGAAAGATATTCTGTGTCAAGTCATATTAAAATACCACTTAAATCGCACACATTAAAATAAAATTTGATAACCCAACTGATATTTGCAGGGTGACCTTGAAAAAAGAACCACTTTGTGTCTCAGATATGTAACCTATGAAACAAAGATCAAGTACAGCTGATTCTTCAGGATATTTCTAAGAAGAGTATCATGTTTTGTGCCATATCTATACCTGACAGATAGTAAGCTTCCAATAAATGCTAGCTTTCATACAGTATTCTACTTTTATATTCAGAATTTCCAAATTTCAAATGATGTTTAACTTCTAGAAATCTGGATTGATCCTTTACATCAAATTTTCTTGACTGCTTTTCCTCTCTGCTATCTCTCCAGTTTTCAACATGAGTTTCATAAATCATTAAGTCAAGGTTATCATATTTTTTCAGGAGGCACCTGCCAATGATTTTACCTCCAGAGGAAAGGGAAAGAAATTGAAGATGCTGAAAAGAGTCACTTGGTGCTACTTGAAAGAATGTTAAGAATTAATAAAACTTTGCAGGCTGACAGAAGATTTTAAGTCAATTAGGTTTGAGAATTGCTTGCAAAAATAACCTGGATCATTTCCAACTGTAAAATATATAAATGGTAAGTCCTTCTGTATTTTCATTACTACAGTGATATACAGTTGCCCTCAATCAGCCGGTAGTACTTAATGTAGAGGAAAACACAATGTGGCAGTAATTCATGGGCAGACTGGGATTTTTGGTACTGTTCCCTCCCTTGACCTTGAGCAAATTGTTTCACCAGGTGTAAACCTGAAGGTAATCAAATCTGCCAGCCAGTCCCTTGGGATATTGTAAGAATTAAAGAGGTAATACGTTGGAAATTCCTTGAGTGATCTAAGAAATGATACTATGTAAAAGATATTATTGAACTTTGCACAGCGCTTACATTTTTTACCCCTCTCTTTCTAATCTGAAAGTGAAAAAAGTGTGGACTATATGGAGAAGAGAAGCTGTAACAGTAGTGATGAATTCAATGTTGTTGTTTTCTCCTATGTAGCATGGTCAGCTAGATTCTGTAGCAAACACATAATCAGGAGTGAATATCACGGGAAAGGCATGAGGCTGCTTACTTTGGTCCGAACTGTGCAATTCCTTTGAGAAAAACAGTGTATGACGCAAAAACATACTTAATTACTGATGGGATGAGATCGCCCTATGACTAGAGGGGATGATACCCACTAACATTTTATAGTATATCAAGCCACCAGATCTTTAAAAATCATCCCACAAAGCAAGTCCAGTAGGAATCACGAACATGAAGTTTGTGTTCATGATTCTTTTATTTGCTATTAAAGTGCACTATAAATCAAGATAATCAAATGAAAGACTTATCTGCTATTAAAGTGTAATATAAATCAAGATAGTCAAATGAAAGATTTATAAATAACAGAGCTTCCTAGAAAAATAACATGGAATGTTAAATATAGGCATTTCCAAAATATTACCTTCAGATTGCTTGTCATAACCCACAGCTGTATTCTGGGCTCATCTTTTCTTTTTTCCTATTTTTCTTAAAAACCAATGAGCCATTTCAAACCACAGTGGCTTCCTTTTGAATGCCAGTGAATAGTTTCGTACATATATGGATATCTTTAAGATAAACATACTTGCCAACCACCACATTGCATTCTAATTATATACACTTAATAATTGTTTATTTCTTTGGTTCCTTAATCTCACCGTGTATATTATTTTATGTGCATATAATATATAGAAATGTACTGACACAGATTAATAGATTGATAATTAGATATCAGTCTTAAATTTACCAATAACTTGTCATTACATTCACATCGTTTTAGGATTTAAGATACTTTTTTTTTTTTTAAGATTGATTTATTTATTTAATTTAATCCCCCCCCCCCCCCCCGGTTGTCTGTTCTCTGTGTCTTTTTGCTGCGTCTTGTTTCTTTGTCTGCTTCGTTGTCGTCAGTGGCACGGGAATTGTGGGCGGTGCCATTCCTGGGCAGGCTGCACTTTTTCTTTCGCGCTGGGCGGCTCTCCTTACGGGTGCACCCCTTGCGCATGGGGCTCCCCTACGCGGGGGACACCCCTGCGTGGCGTGGCACTCCTTGCGCGCATCAGCACTGCGCATGGGCCAGCTCCACATGGGTCAAGGAGGCCCAGGGTTTGAACCGCGGACCTCCCATGTGGTAGACGGACGCCCTAACCACTGGGCCAAGTCTGTTTCCCTTAAGATACATTTTAATGCAAAAATTATCCTTAATAACTATACAATAAGCATAATGGACATAGTGACTTAAGATTTGGGAGTTATTGTTTCTAGGTAAGCAATTTTAGAGGAAATGAATCAACTGCAGTTGACGACAAAGGGAGACCTAAGATGCATAGACATACTAACCACCCATAATCCAATTCTTGGCACTTTTACCCAGGCAAAATACTGCGTTATTTTCCCACTTCCAGAGAAACCTCTTCCTATAAGATAGCGTAATTTTATAATTCCATTTATTTTTCAGGTCTTTGGCAATGCTCATTTAACTTGATTTCCCCTGAAAATAAATGTTACATTTATAAAGGTATACTGCTGAAGTGGAAGGGTTGTACCTGGTGTGATGGGCAATGGTCCTTGATGGTGACTGAGATCATCCTAAACAGACATCTTCCAGCAGTGCTGCTGAGGACAAAGTCTGGGGTAAGTGCTGCCAAGTAAAGTTAACATCTTAATCTTTTGCAAACTGAAGCATCTTAGTAAGATTTATTTTTTGGGTAAATCTTTTTACATATCTCATCTGTTCAGTAAATATTTATGATGTACATAGATATATTTAGATCATATCTATAGCATACATGTGTAGGTATGGGTATATATCTGATAATGGAATGAAAATCAATTTAAATGTAGATGAAAAATGTTAAATGTCTCTCAATAATACTGTAAGGTCTCCAAAATCATGATTAGAGTTACTGTATTAAAAATATTAATATAAGGCAAATATTTCAATACAAGGTTACAAGCTTAATATTCAGCATATAAATGTAGTGTGCCAGCAGTTTTACAATAACCACCAACTCCATATTAAAGTGTCTACTTTGTGCCCTTTAAAATGTGTTATGATTATTAACGTTTTAAGGCACACATTCTCAAGTACAAGTCCACAGACCTTTGCATTTTCACATGACTCTGATCCATTAAAACTTCATATGGAAAACATTCTAAAATTGACTGAGGTGATGACAGCACAGCTCTGGGAAGAAAATGAGAGCCACTGAGTGTATGCTTTAAAAGAATTGTCCAAAGCATGGGGCTGTATAACATAGCAAATCCTGTACTACAAGACGGGTTGCAGTTGACAGGACAAATATGAGAACATTCTCTCATAAACAATAACAAATATGTAATACTGATATAGGGCATTAAAAATCAGTGAGTTGGGGGGAAAAGAAAACAAATGTAAGATATGGGCTATAGTTAGTAGTAATGTTTTGATGATACTCTTTCACAATTTGTAGCAAATGTTTCATTACAATGTAAGGTGGTGGTGGGGAGATGTATGGGAGCCTTGTATGATGATATACAAGTTTGTTTTATAAATTCATGACTTTTACTATACACTTATTTTTACATATGTTCATGTACGAAAGATATACTTTGATACAATTTTTTTTTAAGTTTCATATATTTGGAGAAACAGAGTCCAAGGGGAAAACAATATTTATTGGTATGAAAAACTCTTTTCCATTTTCTTTATATACTAAATTACAGATCGTGTTAAAATTATTTTCACTCTGAAAAAGGCTTCATATGTACAATTTTATTATTAAAAACTAATAATATTCTAAACACTAAAATTGTAATTTAAGAATTATTTTTAAATGTAAGTGCTATAGACTTTAAAGTTAAGACTTTGAAATAGCTATCAAGTTTGAAAGAAAAAATAAATCCTTCAAGGAATCCCATAAAGTTGTAAAGAAGTAGAAACCTTACATAAAGAGAGAAAAGCATATCCTAGCACAGAGTCTATTGAACCACCTAGACAACACCTGTAGGATGACATGTAATTTCTGAAATCCCTTGTTATCTCTCCTGGAATAGGTATGGTTTTGTCAAGGTACAGAGTTAATTAACTTATTAGGTGATAGCAAATACCAAATAGTCTGAATATATTTGAATTTCAAATGGCATATTATACTGAGTATAATGCAATGGTTGGCTTAATTTGGAACATTTCTGTATTTGCTGCTGTTTTCTAGCATTTGTAGACAAGGTTTTACTTTTTCCCTTCTCTTCCTTGATTCCTTTGTTCATTTGTAAATATGGGCTGATTAGCTTTTTCCTTATTACAGTGATTTGTCTGCATCTGTTATTATGTTACTCAAAATGGCGTAAAATATGTTCAAAAATAGATGTATACTGCAACTGGTTTTGTGATTTTTGAGATGGAAAAACTGAGAATTTCACCTTGCTCTACAGAGCAGCTTTTCAGACAGAAACACATTAAATTGTTTTGAAATAAATTCACACGCTTGAATTCTCTGGGGTTTCTTTCATTTGGCAAAATAATCCAAAGGTTACCACGTCCATAAAATTCATAACGTTTCCAGATCATATAATAATTTGTAGTAAACCATACTGTAAATATATTCCTGATGTTTACAAGGCAATCTGGTATTTTGAAACTCCCAAACCAAAAGGATTATATTTGACTATAATAAAGGAAAATGACTCATATTCATCATTACAAATTCTCTTATGAAACTAATAGACTTACCTTTTCATTGAATTGCTGATTGGTTTATTAGCATAAAAAAGAAACATAATTGCAATAATCGCTTTACCATTCCATGCCACTGTCTTTGAAGTCTATTTAAATAAATCAACTTAATTTGGTATTTAAGGGATTTATCATCTGCATAGTACCATGAAGATTCAGAAAGGGGTTCAGTTTGGGTATAGAGTCAACACCAGAAAAGTAGGTCAAATGCTATCTTATGGCTGCAAATGCAATCATCTGGCCTGATTTTTTAAAATTTATATGCAGCTGTTATCTCTAAACACATAGACTATAGTCTACAGGCCTTAGAGCAAATCTGAGTTGAAAGAGAAGTCCTAATAGGAGATATATCTATGATTTTCTCTTAAGAAGGATATAAACCATCTTTTCCTTCTCCACATGACAGTATCTTTATTTTGAAAAAACTTGCTTTCCTTAAAGTTGGCAGAAAGGTCACGCTCCCCCAGGTAATGTCAAGGTATCAGCTGTTTCCCCAGGCAGGTGCTGTTTTCAGCCTCAGTTTCCAGACCTCTGTGGTCTCTCTCATTGGTTCACCATGTTTTAGTCAAGTTATATAAGCAAAGCAAAAATAAATTAAAAGAGCAATTTAAAGAGGCTAAGGTGGCAGTACTAAGTGCTGTTTAATTCATTTTGAAGATTTTTCTTTTTACACTTTAGAGATGTTATTCTATTATGGTCCAAGTTAAGAAAAAATGTGCCAACTGTCAGGCCCTTAATGAATTATAAAACATTGTTCAAAAATACTTGTCTCATACTCCAGATGATCTAATTTCTTTCTCTTTTTTTCTTTTGTACTTCACACTTGTAGGTAAGACTTTCATTACAATGTTTCAAAAGTTGAGATAAACTATTGACTTTTCCTTTCAACAGTCTGATAAAGTGACTGAATTAGTCTTGTTACAAGTTGGGTGTAGAGATGAGGGAAGGAAGAAATTGATAGTTAATTAACAAACATGCAATCTATTAGACACAAGATTTCAAGAGAGATTTAAATATGTTTAAAGGATATCTTCAAATCAATCCCCAGCACAGGAAGCTGCCTCCTTACAACAAATATAATTATATTTCAAAGTCATATTTCCATGTGTTGAAATCTGAGTGAAACTGTTTTCAGTTTTTTGCAAAACAAGACAAAATTTCATTCCAATGAAAGATTTATAGCATCATATTTAAAGTATATGGGAATTTAGGCTTCCGTTTCCATCCAAGATGAGGTGAGAGGAACTAGATTTATCCTCCCTCCTGGGGAAAAAAAAAAAGTAAAACAGAAAAAAATATGGGAAACAATGGTACTTAAGAAACTGAGTAACAGGCAATGAAGGACAGTGATCCTGAGAGATGGGAGATGAACGGGCTGAGTACAGCAATTGCCTCAGTTTACTGCCTTGAAAGCACTTCCAGGCCACAGTTCAGGGAGGAGATGCCTAAGTGGAGGCATGGAAACCTTCTGAGTGGAAGGACCGAGAGCAAGATGGTTGGAGCTCAGGAGAGAGAAGGCTGGAGGAAAGGCAGCTTGAACTACGAAGACCTGCAGAGGATCCCCTTTGGTCTTCAGTGGAGGGCTGAGCCTCACCTGCAAGTGGTAAGACCACACGAAGCCAAGGAGCAACCACCTGAACCAAGCGGCAGGCTCGGGTCTCTGTTCCGACAGGGTTTCGTCAAACTGAAAATGTTATCGTCCATGGGACATTGCAGAGAGGACTCAGAAAGGTATTGCCCAAAGAATAGGGCATAAAAAGCCCTAGATTAAACATGATCTTGTTGCCGTAAGGAAGGCAATTTCCAACAGACAGGCTCATCCAATCCCACGCTACAAAGGACAAAGTCATCTATTAGTGAGAAGGTGATGTATTGCAAGTGCACAAACAAGGAACTGGAAGAATCTTCCCGAAACCAGTTCAATGTGAATTTGGGAGCTAGGGTTTTTATAGGCAAAAGGAGAGGGGCAGGGGATAAAAAAAAACAAGTAAAAAAAAAAATGTGGCCCTAGGGGGTCTTATGAGGAAGGTACATGCCATTTCTCAATCCTGTGTCATCTCAAGCCTGTCCACCTTGTCCTTGATTTCAGTAGCTAATAAACCACAGTTTAGATATAGTTGTGCAGGTGCGAGGCCTTCATGGCTCCTTTCTCAACAACTGCTCAAAGAAATCAAAACTTTTTGTCTCTGGGAAAAGTTACAGATATACACAATTCTGCTGGTTTTGCTTCGAGATGTTGTCTTATTCCAGTAAGCAAAACCAAGAGGGTCTGGTTAATATCCTTCCTGGAACTAAGTGCAAGGAGTAAACTTCTAAAATTAGATTAGAGAGAACCAGCTCAAATAGTTTTAGAATTTTCAAAGCTGCTTAAGTGAAGATTTCAAAAAGCACATTTTCCAGCTATCAGTCCAGTCCTACCTAACAAATCTTAAAAGCAAGACTTGAAATAATAAACTATTCTCAAGTAAAATAACTTGATCCCAGATAAAAGCTCAAGAATATGTAAAGGAAAACAAAATTAGCCATCACCCAACCAGCTACAATTCACAAATGTCTGGCATCCCAGGAAAAATGTCTAACGGTGCCAAAAAAAAAGCTGGAAAATATGTCCCACAATAAACAGAAAAACAATGGATTAAAATCCAACTCACAGATATTAACATAAGCAGACAAAAATATTACATTATAACTGTACTCTATACATAGATCAATGAAACTAAATACTGTATCCATAAATAGGCTTACATAAATATAGGTAACCAATTATTGACAAGTATGCAAAAGCAATTCAATGTAAAAATGACAGTCTTTTCAATAAATGGTGAAGGAGCAATTGAATATCCATAACCAAATAAATGAATCTTGACCTAAACCTCATATTTATTCAAAAAGTATCTCAAAATAGATCACAGATCTAAATGTAAATCTATAAAACTTTTAAGAGTTAAAAAAAAAAAGAAAAATAGTCATGACTGAGGGACTAACCTAATAATTCTTAGACATGATATAAAAAATATGATCCATAAAAAAAAGCTTGATAAATTTGACTTAATCAAAATTAAAAATGTTTCTCTGTGAAAGACACCACTATTAGAGAATTTTTTTAAGAAGACTACCACCACACTGGGAGGGGGAGGGGTATTTATAAACCACTTATTCAAGATAGAACTTGCATTCCAAAAAGGTAAAAAGCTATCAAAACTCAACAAGAAGAAAATAAATGACCCGATTATCAATGGGCAAAACACTAAAAGAGACAGAAGGCAAATAAAAAAAGATGTTTGGCATCATTAGTCAAAAAGGAAATCCAAATTAAAATACTAATTAGACACCACTGTATGCCTGTGGATTATTTTGGCAAATCGAATCCCATATATGAAAAGGGATATTATGTCATGACCAAGCAGGGTTTACCAATAGATATTGCTTTAACATTTGAAAATCTGAAAATCAATTGATGCAATTAGCCATATCAATAAAAACAAACTAAAAAAGAAAATGTGATAATCTAAGACACAGAAGAAAACAATTGACAAAATCCAATGCCCATACCTGATAAAAACTCTCAGCAATCTCAGAATAGAAAGGCACTTCCTCCACCAGTTAATGGGGCGTCACACTTAATAGCAATAGACTAATAGACTGAATGCTTTCCCCTAAGGTCAAGATGAAGGCAAGGATGTCCTCTCACATCACTCCTATTCCCATTGCACTGGATATTCTATCCAGGAAAATACAGCAAGGAAATAAAACAAACAACAACAACAACAATAAAAGCAAGCAGAAAAAAAACAAGATGGAAAGGAAGAAGTGAAAGGATGTTAATTTGCTGGTGGCAAGATTACCTATGTAGAAAATCCAATGGAATCTCCAAAAGAGTTACTACAACTAATGAGTAAGTTTATCAAGGTTACAGGATATAAGAGCCATACGGAAACAAAATCAGTTATTTTTTATACCAGCAACAAGTAATCAAAGAATAAAATGACAGAAACAATACCATTTCTATTAGCACGTGATTATAAAAAATACTTAGGGATATAGCTGATTTATTTGTGAAAGACCTGTGTACTGAAATCTACAAAATCTTTGGAGACAAAATAAAGAAAACTTAAATAAATGGAGATATATTCCATGTTTATAGTTTACAAGGCTTAAATATGTTGTCTAACTGATCTAGAAAATCAACATAATCCTAAACAAAGCACAGCAGTGGTTTAGTATTAATTGAAAAACTGATTTAAAATTAATATGGAAGTGCAAAGGATTTACAATAGCCAAAATCAGTCCGAAAGGGAAAAAAAGACGATTAACATTATATTAACTCAAGATTTACTAGGGAGCTACTGTCTTCAAGACAATGTAGTGTTGGCCTCAAGATAGAAAAAGATATCAATAAAAGACAAGAGAGAGCCCAGAAACAGACACACACATACATGGACAACATTTCAACAAAGGTGAAAATTAATTCTGCTGAGAAATGATAGTCTTTTGAACAAATTGTTCTGGAACCATCAGATTTCTCCATCTCCATCTTTCTACCGCTATCTCTGTCTTTATTCATCTATCTCTCTAAATAACTTCAATACATGCCTCACATCACTTGATTAATTCAAAATTGATCATATATCTAAATTTTAAAACCTAAACTATAAAAATCCTTGAAGAAAACAGGATACTTACAGTTATACAAAGATTTCTTAAATACAATAACAAAAGCAAAATCTGTAAAAGAAAAAATGATAAACTGGACTTATTAAAATTTAAAACTACTGCTTTTCAGAGGACATTATTAAGAGAACGAAAAGAAAAGCTATAAACTAGGAGAAAATAATTTACAAAATCCTGATTAAGGATAAACCATTGGTAAAAATGTAGAGAAACTGAACCTCTAATATTCTGCTGGCAGGAATGTAAAATGGTAAAAGAATCTGGTGAATTTTTAAAAAGTTAATCACTCACCTACCATAGTGCCAGCCATTCCACTCCAAGGTGTTAACCCAAAAGAAACAGAAACGTATGCCAAGACGGTAACAGAAATGTTCATAGCAACTTTGTCTTACTCTCAAAGTGAAAACAATCCATATATCCATCAACATTTGAATGGATAAATACAGTGTGGTATATTTCTATATGGAATACTACACAACATTAATAAGTAATGAACTATTGTCATCTGCTACAGTATAAATTAATCTCTCAATAAATATGCTAAAGAAATGAATTAGCACAAGTACATACTGTATAATTACTAATATATAAAATTTTATAAAAGGCAAACTAATCCATAGTGACAGAAAGCAAATTAGCAATTACCTGGGTATTGTTGAGTATGTAGGGAAGAACTAGACTGAAGATAAACAAAGTGACATGAGAAACTTTGGGGTGATAAATTTGAAGATGTTTATTATCTTGATTATGGGATGGTTTTATGGGTGTATGTATAAATTAAAATGTATATAATTATATACTTTAAATATGTGCAGCTAATTGTATATCAATTATATATCATTTAAATTTATGTTAAAATTTTAAAAAATAAAGTGTATGCAAATTCAAAGCTAAATAATAAATGTTATGTAGTGAGTAATGAACTCAGTCTTTTCCTTTCTTTTATTCTAATTCTTTCTAAATCATTATTTTTAACTTAATATTATCTTATATTATCTTGACGGAGAAAATCTTTTTAGGGAAGGTTTACAAACACCACTGTCTTTAAAATATCATGTCCCATAGTTGGGGAGTCTCAAAATATATTGAATAAATAGTATTGCTAGGCTGAAAAATCAGAAGATCCATTTTCAGGTACCAGGTCTAACATGATCTGTTTATGTAAAAAAATATATGTTTAATTCCCCTGGATAGCGGTGGTTTTCATTTGAAAAAGAAATGCACTAGATCACTATTACTTAAACTTTAAAACTTTAGGTTCCAACTGATGAGAAGGTCGTGAAGTCAAATTTTGCGGTAATTCACAAGCATGTGATATAAGAAATCTTAATGCATTTCTTAGATATAGGCACATGTTGTTTTATGAAGCTCATATTTCATAATGTAAACTGAACACATTTTGCATTAAATACTCTACTAAGCATTTAAAATATAAAATTGGTGTAAATCCAGCACAGATGCAGAAGTTCAAGAAATCTAACTACTTTCTACTACTGAATTTAATTTCTATTTCAAGGTCCTTTCTGCTGGGAAGTGGAAATAAAATACCAATTTTTAAAAAGTTCTTCTCTCCTTTTTCTAGCCATTGCCTTAGATTTCTTATCTAGAAACCCAAGGATAATAAGTGTTTGATTGACTCACTGGATTGATATGATATACACAGAGCTATATGGAGTATTATATGTCCATGGGGAATATTATCATGTTAGGTTAGCATGGGTCACGTGGGACATATAAATTTTTCTGGAACTGAAATAGAGTACATGAAAGAAATTGCTGTCCAAATTATTGTACTTGAAAAAAAGACACAGTTTGCCACAACATAAAAAGTTATACAGTTTAATAATAAGAAGAAAGTAAACCCACATTAATTAAGAAACAAAGAATAACCTTTCAAGAGAATGAGAAAGACCATGCAAAGAAATAAGCCTCTTAGGAGATAAGATTTACAGTGTATTGATTTTTTTAAAAATTTATTTTAAAGCAACTTTAGATTATATAAATGTTACATAAAAAATATGGGGGATTCCCATATGCCCAACTCCCACCCTCTCCCACACTTTCCTACATTAACAGCATCCTGCATTAGTGCTATACATTTGTTACAATTGATGAACACATATTAAAGCATTGCTACCAACCATGGATTATAGTTTATAGTTTACACTCTGTCCCGTGCAATTTTGTAAGTTATGATGAAATATAAATGGCCTGTGTAATATCCAAAGTGGTGCTGATGCAAAATACCAGAAATCTGTTGTTGTTTTTTTTTAAAGATTTATTTATTTTATTTATTTCTCTCCCCTTTCCCCTCCACCCCGGTTGTATGTTCTCTGTGTCTATTTGCTGCATTGTCTTCTTTGTCCACTTTCTGTTGTTGTCAGTGGCACGGGAATCTGTTTTCTTTTTTGTTGTTGTTGCATCATCTTGTGTCAGCTCTCTGTGTGTGGGGCGCCTTTCCTGAGCAGGCTGCACTTTCTTTCGTGCTGGGTGGCTCTCCTTATGGGGTGCACTTCTTGTGCGCGGGGCTCCCCTATGCGGGGGACACCCCTGCATGGCATGGCACTCCTTGCGCACATCAGCACTGCACATGGGCCAGCTGCACATGGGTCAAGGAGGCCCAGGGTTTAAACCACGGACCTCCAATGTGGTAGACGGATGCCCTAACCACTGGGCCGAGTCCACTGCCTGTTGGTTTTTATAAAGGGTATATTTATGGATAGAAGCTTACAGTTACCAGGACATATCGCATTAAGTTACTTTCCTCACCAAAGTCTTTTGTCACGTGTTGAAGATGGCTGCCAACATCTGCCAGGGTTCAGGCTTCCTGGGTTCCTCTCTTCCTGGGGTTCATTTCTCTCTGGGCTCAGCTCCTCTGTTTTTTCCACAAGGCAGTTGTAGACTATCAGGAGACCAGCTCTGTCTCTCTCCCTGGGGCTTCTGCCGTGTCTAAGGAGCTGTCTCTATTCCTCTGTGTTCTTCTCCTGTGTGTTTGCTTCCCAGGGCTCCAGCTCAAAAATCCCACATCAAAATTCCAACTGTGTCCTTTGCCATGTCTTTTATCTGTGAGTTCCCCACCTACCAAAGGGAGGGAACTCAACACCCTACTGACATGGCCCAATCAACACCCTAATCATAATTTAATCATGCCCAGGCACAGACCAGTTGACAAACATAACCCAATATCTATTTTTGGAATTCATGAACCATACGAAGCTGCTACAGCCTGAATCTAAATCTGAGCAGTAATACCTTGTTTTAGCATAATTAGGTAGTCGGTTTCTTGAATGCCTACTGTGTGCCTAGCACTGGCTTAGGAACCATGCACACAAAAGGATGCAAAATGACCTCCAGGCCCTGGCATGAGGCCCCTTAGCTGGGCTTTGCCACCAGGTACCTTTGGGCATCAGGTACCTTCCTGTGGACCCTACACATGCAACTGTATAATGTGCATAGCGAAGGCCTTCGCGGTGCCACTATGCCTGACGGTTCCCTTAGTTTAGAGCTTTTAAGATGCTGGTGCCTCTTTCACCTCTGCAGGAAGACTGAGCTCCACACTGGACGTGGTGTTTGGTGCTGCTCCAGGCTGTGCTCTCAACACCTCCCCCTCTCCAGCTCCAATCTGTGCCCCATGACCAAGGTTGCCGCGTCCCCCTGGGGCTTTTCTCCTGCATTGTCACGGCCAAAAATGCCCACATCGATCTGTTGAATACCTACTGGTGCACTTTCTGGCTTTTCAAGAAGCAGCTCAGGCATCACCTCCTGCCAGAAGTCTTTCTTGATCCCCTTCGTTGTTTCTTCCTTGCTCATCTAAAGCATACACACATTAATCACAAGGCCAGCAACATCATAAGGCACCCACTTATGCGACTATACACCTCTCTGCGAAACCACGAGCTCCAGGAAGGATTAGACTGTTGTCTGATTCCTCTGTGAATCCCAGCTGAGGGTTTGGCCATGTAAGAGATGCTCAATAAAAGTTTGATGATGCATAAATGAGTGCATTATGTTTGGAGGCCATCCAGGGAGAGGAGAGGTGTGTTCTTTATAGCGTTTAATCCTGTCTTTAAGCACCATTTGCCTTTCAATTCGCCTGTCCCTGTCTAGCTCAGCCTGTCAATTAAGTTTCGAACTCCCAAACAGGCCCTTAAGAAAAAGACTAAGACCTAAAGGATAACAATGGATGTGGTCAGCGAAGATAGGGCCAATTTATGGCACTTTCATCTTTATCTCACTGGGTGCACTCTTTCCCTTTGCCTACTGATTCTCTAAAGAGATGAGAAGAGACACAGATACAATGTTGAAGGACTCAGCTTAAGTGCCACTCTGGCTCCTGTCTAGGCCATGTGATCTCCAGTGACGTATATGCTTTGACTTAATAGATTATTCACCAAAGTAGGTTAGAAAGAGATTTAACCACACAGATTAAAATATATTCAAAAGGCTTTCAAACCATCATCCAGCTCTTAATTGGCTATGCTAATAAGGAACAAAATTGTTTATCTTATTTCAAGTGGCAAACCCCTGCTATGCCCTTATCCAACCAAATTATATGTTTAAGACAGGATAAAACTCAAGCATCAATTCTGAGAAGTGTTCCCAGCTACTCCAGTCTAATTTCAACGCCCTTTTCTCTGATCTCATCGCATCTTTCACTTCTCTCTCCCACAGTACCTGCTGCCCCCCCAATAAGCCATACGTTTTTTGAGGGCAGAAACCATATCTTATTGGACTCTGTAACTCCAGTGATTAATACACTACCTTACACACAGTAGGTGCTCAATCAATATTTGTTGAATGAATGTCAAACACAGCTAAATTTGATAGACCTGGTGCTCCTAGATGGCAATTACCCAAGTCAAGTCATGCAGATTCCCCTTGCAGAATCATAACTCTAAAGTCCAGAAAGACATTTTGCTATTAAAACACGGCTTGAAATAAGGCCGTAATCGCTATTTGCACAGCTCAGGCTCCAGGAAGGCGGGCTGTGGAGAAGTGCTTATAGAACCTCATGGAGAGGAATCTAGGCCATTTGTCAGCCTTTTAAAGTGATGCCTGTCATAAAAACCACTTCTCATCGTTGAATAATGAATTCAGCTTTTAAATAATAGGCAGTCTTTCCCTTTTTATATTGTTGTAGCAGTCTGAACAAAAAACATTTACTGTAACCCCAAATTGACAGGTTCAAAAACATGAACAAGTCCAAGCCATGCCTTTCAACTCAGAAGACTCTCAAAGTTTAACTGCACAATATAAAACTAAATTTTGCATAATTTCATAATCTACATCATAGGCCTTACATATTATATATACCAGAAAGGTTGTCTAAATGATGGATGGTGATAATTAACAATATCTTGGATTTCTGTAGGACCTTTCTCTTCCATAGAGTTCAAGGTAATTTTTTTGCTCCCATTTATTTATTTATTTTTAGGTCTTATTTGATTCATTTTATTAAAGTTTTATATTTTTCTGAATATACCCTTTATGTCCTTGGTTAAGTTTATTACTACATACTTGATTTTTTTTCTCTCTTTATTTTTTTTTAAATGTTACATTCAAAAAATATAAGAGGTCCTCATATACCCCCCACCCCACTCCTCCTGCATCAACAACTCTTTCATCAATGTGGCACGTTCATTGCATTTGGTGAATACATTTTGGAGCACTGCTGCACCACATGGATAATGGTTTACATTGTAGTTTACACTCTCCCCAGTCCACCCAGTGGGCCATGGCAGGACATACAATGTCCAGTATCTATCCCTGCAGGTCCACCCAGGACAACTCCAAGTCCTGAAAATGCCCCCAAAACATACTCATCATACTATGTACCTACCCCAATCTCTAAATTGTCCATGTTTTGCTAAAGAAATCTGTTCATGCATCTGTCCCCTTTATTAGACTGAAAAATCCCCCAGGATAGAAATAACATTTCTTCTTCCCTCTCGATGTCCAGTATTCTATACATTAAATGGCAAATATTTTGAGAAAGTATCTGTCAGTGGCAGAGCCAATATTAGAATCTGCTAATTCAAGTGATCTTCACAGATATTCAAACAACTATTTATAATCTACAAGGCCATTAGGTAGCATTTCTGCCATACTAAAGAATAGGTTCTCATGGGAAAGAACCAGACGAGGATAATTATCAGTAACTCGCTGGAGTGGGAAGCACCGTGATGAAGAAGAGAGGCCGAGAATCATTGGACCCTGGACACAAGAAGCATTCAACAGGTTGTACAGTAAAGACTTGAGGTCAGGAGTTACTAGGACAGCAGATTTCAGTGAGATGAGAGTTGCACTGATATTCATGAAAACCCTGCTGTTTCTTTATTCTTAGTGTTCCTGTTAAAATAAGCTACACTACTATTTGGTGTGAGAGAGGAAGGAGTACCAAAATTTTTAAAGCTAATTTAATTCAATATTCTGATTCATCACAAAATTTGCATAACACTTTGCATCATAATACTTGTTATATTGCATTAATAATTTTATTAACTGAACCAAAATATATAAGCTCAGAATTACAGTAACTGTAAAATTGCCAGTAAATGACATTTTCAAGTTATTAAATAGAAGCTTGTATAAACCTGCTGAAGTCATAAGATGTTTGCTTACACAGAAAATAGCTAAATGAAAGTTCTCATTTAAGTATTCATAGATACAGGAACAAAGAGATGAGAAATTATTTTCATATTGTCTCCAGTGAGTTGGTTCTCAATGGAACTAAGAAATATGAAATAGCTAGAATAATTTATAGGAAATATGCTTTGCTAAAATTTCTATTGATGTAGTTATTATAAACTTCAACTTGGAACATTTTTTTCTTGATCATCTTACCTGTCATCAAACTAAATTTGGCAGAGAAGAATGATCCAAGGAGTTTTTAAAGTTTGTTTTCTTTTGCCCCAATTCCCCGTATAAAGCTTCTGTAACAATGATCTGCTCTCCATATCAGAAATCATTGTTTGGGAGCAGATGTGGTTCAAGCAATTGAGCACCTGCCTCCCATATAGGAGAGCCGGAGTTCAGTTCCTGGTGTTTCCTAAAGAAAAACAAACCAAAATAAACAAAGAGACAATGAGCAGACAAGGAACAAAAACAAACAAACAAAAACAACAAGCAGACAAGGAGCACAAACAACAACCACAAAAAACCACAACAAGCAAAAAACGTATGCAAACAGATGAGGAAGCTATCTCCGGGGGGGCGTGGAGGGGAAAGGAAAAAAAAAGAAACCATTGTTGTGAAGCCAAATCATCTAAGTTTGGCACAAGTTACTTATTTGTGCCTTTTCCCTTTTACGATTTATTCCCATATGAAGGAAGACTTAAACTTAAGTTTATTTCTCTATCTTTGAAGTATGGATTTGATTTCATTGAAGCATATCTTTTATATATTACTTCAAAAGAATATTATGTTAAGATCTTTTGCTAATTCTCAATACCCCATAAAATATATCTTTAACTTTGTCCTTAATGTAATATTTCATACTACATAGCAGCTTAATATTGATTATTTCACATATTTTCCCTCCTACTTAGATATGCTAATGTGACCAACTGCTGATTTCATACATGTGATTTTTGCTCTCTAATAAAAGGTGTGACTGTAAACTGTACTGATTCTTCTCTCATAAAAGGGACTTTCACAAATTTCAAGTTTGCATTTAAATTCAAAGGATATTTACCCCTCTTCTCTATCAAATGAATATAACACCCTGTTCCATCACTGAAGGAGACAGAATTTCACACGTGAATATTTTTTCTAGTAGTATATGGATATGCACAAAGAATCAATGAAAGGAGAGATCGGCACTGGTGTGAGTGGACACAAACATTTCATGGTATAAGTTAGACCTCAGCAAGGCCTACAAGGACAAGTAGATTTGAACAAACAAAATGAAAAGGTGTGAAAATAAAAGCTCTTAACCAAACCCACCAGGTTGTACATTGCTTTGCTCCTGGTAACCTCTTTATTGCAGAGATGCGGTCACTCTCTCAGAGCAGAAACTGCTAATATGCTGGTCCACCTGGCCATTATGCTCTTTCCACCCATTCTTCTGGTGAACTCATCATTTGCGCCTTATCTTTAGTGTTAACTCCTCAATAAAGACTTGTCTTGACAACTCCATGCCCCAAGTTTAAACCAGTTCCCTTTGCTGTATTCTCATCACACCCTTTATTTGTCCCTATTGATGTATAATACAAATTGTAATTATGTATTTATTCATGAGCTAATTTGTGTGCCATATATTCCCACTCAATTGAACATTCCATGAAACTAGGAATCATACCTGTTTTATTCACCTGTGTTACATATCCTAAGTACCTCAACATTGCCTGTCACCTTGGAGTTACTCATTATTTTTTGATTGATTAAATTGGAGAAAACAGAAGTCTAAAGAGACCATTCCACTGAAAAGACCATTCAATCTTAGCATTTATATTATAGGACTGAAGAAAGACCATGGAATTTGGAGCAGGGTCAACATGGATTTGGATCCTGGCTCTGTGATGTGCTAACCATACGAACTTCAAAGGTAAACTGGACATAGTAACTCTATCTTGTAGGCTGTTTATGAGAATTAAATGAAACAGTGGATGCCAAGTGCCTAGGACATTGCATCACATACAGTAACAATTTCTGACATACATTATCATTAATTATAGAGTGATGTGCTTGCAATTCTTGTTAATGATTACACTTTGAAATAGCTAAATTTAAAATGTGAGCCAATCCACCCCAATGATTTACCAGGCATTTATTGTTCAAGTGAATATAGGTTTTCAAAAATACTTTTTCAATAGCCAGGAAATAAATTAATAAAAAGACATTTTAGTTGATTGTTTCTATTTTTGCCTTACTATGTAATTTGGTTACATATTATAGTTATTGATTTTCACCTTGAAAACTTCAGATGATAGTTTAATATAAGTCTCAGAACGCTTGGGTTGACATCTTACCTTTTACATGATGGAGGGACTATGTCAGAAACAAAAATTATGCTTGTTTATGCATGTGTGTGTGTTTCTAAAAAGTTCAAATAATATGCATCTCTTGAGGAAGTATGAAAATTGCAATATTGGATCAAGACATCTACCTATGAGGTCTATGGTTGATGATTACCAGATAAGTGATGCCATTACAAAATTGACTATGACAGTTCCTATTAATTCACATATTAAGGAGATGTTCAAAAATCCTAACTTGGGTTCAGTTCCTAATGAAATAAAATTCCTTTAGGCAGGATGATAATTATTATCTCATGTTTTCTTATGAAATATAATGAGAAAGAATAATGTCTATTTTAGTCTCCTAGGGTGCTCAAGCAAATGCCATATGTTTTAGTTTGCCAGGCTGCCAAAATGCAATATACCAGAAATGGGTTGACTTTCACAATGGGGATTTATTAACCTAAAAGCTTCCAGTTTAGAAGCTGTGAAAATGTCCAAGTCAAGTCTTCACCAGGCAACGTTATTCTCCCCAAAGACCAGCTGCCAGCAATCCTGGACTCATCTCTCACATGGAAAGGCACATGATGATGTCTACTGTCCTCTCCCTACTTTTCCAGGTTTTGTTGCCTTCAGCTTCTGGCCTCCTCTACACTCCTGTGGCTTTCTCAGCTTCTGTGGGTTTCTCTCTGTGTCTCTCTCCATATTCATGTCATTCTTAAAGGACTCCAGTAAGAGCATTAAGACACACCCTGGATCACCCCTACTGAAGTAACCTAATCAAAAGAAGATCCAACTATAATAGGTTTACACAACCACAGAAATGGATTAGCCCTAACGATTTGATGGAGTCCCTAAAATCCTCCAACTACCACACCATGCAATGGTTTCATTTAAACAATGGAAATTTATTAGCTTATGGGTTTGAGGATAAAAGAAAGTTCAAATCAAGGCATCATCAAAGTCATGCTTTTTCCCCAATGACTGTGGTACACTGAGGTTGGCTGCTTGACAAGTTTGTCACTTGACAAAGCATATGGCAGCATCTCCTGGTGTCTCCCTTCTCTTCTGGGTTCTATTGATTTCAGCTGTGGCTGCTCCCTCTGTGGCTTTCTCTCTGTCTATCTGAATTTTGCTCTGCTTAAAAGGATCCACCCAGCATGGGACATGACTCCCAGGGATAAACCTCCCTGGCACCAAGAAATTACTACCAAGCACCAGGTAACAATTCAATAGGAATAAGACCTTGACCAAAAGGGAGGAGGGGCAAAGACAAATGAGTTTTTATGGCTAAGAGTCTTCAAAGTGAGTCAGAAGGTCATTTCAGAGGTTATGCTTATGCACATCTCAGTAGGATCTCATTGACTACCAAAGTCAATATTGCCAAAAATAGTGGTGCTCCTGAGGGCTCTGGAATCATTTAAACACTATAGGCAAGGCAGACAGCTCAGGATTTTGGTGCCCTGCCAGTGGGCCCTGCTTTGAAATTTATGCTCACCAGTGTGACAGAGTTGGACTCAGTTGTGGTTTCCCCGCACATGGCTCTTCTGAACCTTCTATTTGAACCTATAGTTAGCACTAGAGTTGATAGGTGAATGCCCAAGGGACATAAACCTTTGGGCTGTCCCCGTGCCAGCTAGGTCCTGAATCTCAAGAGAGTGGCAACATCTACTCTCCAGTTCATTGGACTCAACTAACAAGGAGATGATGATGGACAATGACCATCCCAAGGAACAGAGAGCGTCTGCAAACTGCAAGTTAGATACTCCCATCCATCTGTCCCATGGGATATAAGCCTCCTCTCAATTAGAAGTGGAGGGGGTATCACGATCCCAGAATCCTCAAGATTGGGAAATGAATGATGGACTAGAGTAAATTTACTGCTATTCTACTATAGATGTATTGTGATTCTAGCAATGGTAGAACTTTTATCATTGATGTGGAGGTAGTGGCCACTGTAGGTTCTGAGGGAGGGGGAAGGAAAAACAGGTGTAATATGGGGCATTTTCAGGACTTGGGAATTGTCCTGAAAGACACTGCAATGACAAATACAGGCTGCTATATATCTTGTCATATCTTACAAGATTATGTGGAAAAGAGTGTAAACTACAATGTAAACTCTAATCCATTCTTATAGCTTAGTGGCAATGCTCCAAAATGTGTTCTTCAACTGTAACAAATGTACCACACTAATGAAGGATGTTATTAATGTGGGATAAGTGGGAGGGGTAGGGAGTGGGGCATATGAGAATCACCTATATTTTTAATGTAACATTTATGTAATCTAAGGATCTTTTTCAAAAAATAAATAAGTATATATATATATATATATATATATAAAGGCTGGAGTACTAGGATTAAGAGTTATCCTGAATGAGGTCAGTCACACCCTAGCTGAAGTAACCTCAATGATAGGTTCTGTTTACAATAGGCCCACACCCACAGCAATGGATTAAATTTAAGAACATATTCTTCAGGGTTACACATGGCTTCAAACCACCACAATGTCCATTTTAATCACTTAAATGGACTCAATAAAACTATACCATACATATTTTGTTCAGAATAAATCACAATAAAACATTTTCTATTTCAACAATAATTCAAGAAACAAAATAAATGTAAAACCAGTGAGGAGCTATATATTAAATTGACATTTTATACTAATTGACAAAATATCAATAAAATGTTATGGGTTAAAAAGATTTACCAATATTTATTTTATGTTGAATGCTCATTAAAATTCTCAAGTACTTTGGAATTTTAAATTAGTATTAATATGAACAGAAAAAGATTTCTATCCATTTAAAATAGTTTATTGCCTAAATCCCTTATCTGGTAGCTTCTTGAAGGAAATATTAATTTTTTGTAGATAGAGCTGAAATGACTCCTTTGAATATCAACTATCTTATATTTTTAAACTTTTTATTTATCTCAAATGTTGGTTTTTTGAGAAAGCAACTGCTTCTTTTAAGCCCTTACCATGCCTTCAGTATCTCCATCACTTATACTTTCTCCTCAAAACCTGCATCACCTACAATTCTGGCTTACTACAGTATTATCAATTTTTTTTTAAACTGAAAGGAGAAATAGACTTCTTTTTTTTTTTAAGATTTATTTTTTATTTATTTCTCTCCCCTCCCCCTCTGCTCCAGTTGTCTGTTCTCTATGTCCATTCCCTGAGTGTTTCCCTATGTCCACTTCTATTCTTGTCAGCGACACCAGGAATCAGTGTCTCTTTTTGTTGCGTCATCTTGCTGCGTCAGCTCTCCGTGTGTGTGGCACCACTCCTGGGCAGGCTGGACTCTCTTTTACGCTGGGCAGCTCTCCTTATGGGGTGCATTCCTTGCGCATGGGGACCCCTGTGGGGGGACACCCCTGCGGGCATGGCACTCCTTGAGCGCATCAGCACTGCGTGTGGGCCAGCTCCACACAGGTCAGGAGGCCCTGGGTTTGAACCTTAGACCTCCCATATGGTAGCTGGATGCCCTATCCATTGGGCCAAATCTGCTTCTTGGTATTATCTATTTTTTATTATTTATTTTAAATCCACAGTCTCTTTAGCATTTAAAACAGATTACATAAACTTGATTAAGGGGGAAATATTGGAATGATATATAAAAAATAGCAGTTGCACATCATGTACAATAATGTAGTAAGTATATGTACTATTATGTTATAAATAATGAATACAATAATGATTTAAATTAATAACTGGTGATTGAGATAATGTAGATTTTTTTCTTTATATCTTTATCTTCATCTATTCATTCAGATTGAAGTAAAGGTAAGGCAAAATACCTCCATATATAGGTGGCAATATTGATATGGTGCTTATTCTCTGATAGTCTTTTTTTTTTTTAATATGGAACACTTCAAGAATTTGCACATCATCTTTGCTCAGGGGCCATGCTAATCTTCTCTGTATCATTCCAATGTTAGTGTGTGCTGCCAAAGTGAGCACTCCAATACAGTTTTTAACTATATTCAGGTACAACAATCAACAGACAAGAAAAGGGTGAAATGGAAAGATTTAAAAGTTTACAAATAGAGAAAGTAAGATTTATCAATAGTGTATAAAAAGACATCAAATTTTAAAAGCATAGTAATGCCAAATGTATAGCTAAAAATTAACAGTGCTTAGGAAATACCTGGAAATATTAATAAGTACTTTGCTTTAAGCATAGATTATAAAATTTTATATATTGCTTATATTACTTCCCAGGGTATATACTTTCTATTATTTCATTAACTCTTTTTTTTGGTCTTTATTTTTTTAATGTTACAGTCAAAAAATATGAGGTCCCCATATACCCCCCACCCCCCTCCCCCCACTCCTCCCCCCATAAAAACAACCTCTTCCATCATCATGAGACATTCATTGCACTTAGTGAATACATCTCTGAGCACTGCTGCACCTCATGGTCAATCGTCCACACCTAGCCCACACTCTCCCACAGTCCACCCAGTGGGCCATGGCGGGACATACAATGTCTGGTAACTGTCCCCGCAGCACCACCCTGGACAATTCCAACCCCCGAAAATGCCCCTATATGCATCTCTTCCTCCCACTCCCTAACCCCAGCAGCCACCATGGCCACTTTCTCCACACCAATGCCACGTTTTCTTCAATTACTAATTACAATAGTTCATGAATAGAATATCAGTAAGTCCACTCTAATCCATACTCTATTCCCCCATCCTGTGGACCTTGGAATGGTTGTGTCCACTCCAAATCTATATCAAGAGGGGGCTTAGATTCCACATGGATGCTGGATGCAATTCTCCTGCTTTCAGTTGTAGGCACTCTTGTCTCCCTGGTGTGATGGTTGACCTTCTTCACCTCCATGTTAGCTGAGTGGGGTAAGTCCAATAAACCAGACTGTAGGAGTTGCAAGTCTGTTAAGGCTCAGGACCTAGTTATCACATGGACAGTCCAGAGATTCAGGTCCTCTGGGTATACATTAACTCTTAAGAGAAGACTTCCATTTTATTTTCCAGGTTAGAAATTCCAGGGAGTGCCCTCTCAATGACCCTTTTGTGCCTGCTTATATTACAAAGTTTTCATATATTAGACATTTGGCTAGAAAAGCTCTCCAAGTCACACTTAATTTAAAAAATTGACGTTCACACTCATTCTTGAATTAAGAGCACATTTAAGTACCAGATATATTCCAAGGTTACAAGGAAGTGTTAAGCTGATCCCACAAAGTAAAAAGCTTTCTGAAGAGGATGAGGGAGGGGAAGAAAAAGTAGAGCTATACAAAGTCTTAATTATTCAAAAGACAAAAGACACAATTTACTGGGAATTGGAAGAAATGCGTTAACGTAGTGTTCTCTAAACACCATTTCAAACCTAATTAATAGTGCACACTTGTGCATTATTCCTAGACAAGAAAGTCTCCAGCTTGTGTATAGTTTTGAAATCAAAAAGAAAGTCTCCCGTACAAATGCGTCCCTGTGAGCCAAGTAAAAGGTGGACTTTTTTCCATTTGTTGAGAGTTTATGGTGCCAAGGCTAAAATTGATTATCTCCCTGATTTGACAGAGGGAAAAAAAGACTCATTTCCAACTTCCAAAGAAGAAAAAATGGCAAGGAAACAAATTCCATTACTTTCAAGAAATATATTTTACCTTATACAATTTTATTGACAAATAAAACACTCCCTATCTAAAAATATATTTGTCAGAAGTCAAAGATTGGAAAAATGTATACTGGGTCACACAAAACATATAGAAATAAAAACCAAAAATTAAAGAATCTCTATGGAAAATTAATTCCTTTAAAACTTTTCTATGAAAAATAAAAGAAAAATTTAATAAAGCCTAGGTTAGGAAGTCTAAATATTGAAAAATGTCAGTTCTTCCCTACCTAACTTATGGATTAGACAGTTTGCAAAATTACTCCTTGATTTATTTCTTCCTTTTATTTTTAAATGAAAAATATTAAAAGATCCCCAGGTGATCATTCAAAGATTCCTACCCTTTAGCTAGTAAACCATATTATAAGTTACAATAATAAAAAGATATATTAAACAATGTAATTTTAAAATGAGAATAAATTATAAAATTTTTTTAAATAAATGTGGATGAATTTTTTATCTTTGCATTGGGAAGAACTATTTTAAGTATATGACAATGAAAGATAAATTAATTGCAAATGGGATAGCAAAATGATGCAAAATATCAATTAGTTGGGCAATCTATATATTTTTAAAAACCTCTGTAAAATAACTATACACAAAATTTAATTAAAATAATTAATTAAAATAATTTTTGAGAGCCTGGTATGTGATTTTTATTTTCTTGTTTGTACTTTTCTGCAATTAAAAGGTAGAGATTTTCAGATTGGATAAAAGAACATCTATAAGAAAAACATTTAAATACAAAGATGCAAATATGTTTAAAGTAAAAGAATGAAAAAAAGTTATTCCAATGTCTAACAATGATTTTGTCAGTAGATGTGGATTATTGTTCATAATACATATACCGGAATATTCTTCTACTTCAAGGTGCTAAGAATGTGGTGATACATGCTGTTTATCCACAATTCAAGATTGGTTCAATATTCAAAAATCAATTAAAATCATTCACCTTATCAACAGACTGAAAAATTAAACAATGTATTTATCTAGAGAATTATTTCTGAAAAATTAAAAAATTTAACATTTTTCCTTTTAATAAGAACTCGTGAACTAGGAAGAGAAGGGATCTACCACAAACTGATAAAGATCATCTACCGAAAACCTTTACTAATATACTTATTGATGAAAGCTTGAATATTTTCCCCCTAAAACTGTGAGCAAGACTGATTTTACCAATCCAACTAGTTCTCTTCAATATTGCATTGGAGTTTCTTACAGAAAAAGTGAAAAGAATAATTATGTACAATTTAGAAAGGAAGAAATAAATCTATTTTTCTCAATTGAAATGCTTTCTTCTACATCTTCTTGTCTTTTACGGTGAATGAGGTTGCAAATATCTGCAAATTTTTAGAAAATAAAAAGGAAGACATCTCATGCAGGGATCATATGAGATAAGAACAATTTAGACATGAACTTTTTCTATAGACATAAAATATTTTATTAAAAATTTTATACTTATACAACTAATCTCTGATAAATTTGCCAGAGATGTATGATTTTGAATATGCCATTTCTAAACAGATATCTCAAACTATCCTTTGTTTCCTAGAAAATGACAACAGTTCTGGTTACTGCTTACTTTTTTGTTTTCATATAGCAGATAACTTTCTATCACTCACTGAGCGTTGGGGTAGTGGCACTGTCCCCAACCATGGCGGTACAACACCTGCTCCCTTTAACACCAGGGCAGATGACCCAATACCTGCAGCTGCAAAGCTGGACCTACCTCATCACACACATGGGTGGGCCCACCCCCCTGACCTGAGGAGATCCTGCCTTTCTCTGAGATGTCTGACTTGGATCTGACTGGTCCAGGTTCATCCACACCTTCCTTAGCAAAAGGTCATTCGTTAAATCCTCAATGAAACCCAGTTCTCTGGTGAGGCCCCTCCCAAAAGCTTAGAGCTGCTTTTGACCCTAATCTGGATAGGCTGAGAATTTTTAAAATCGCCAATTGCTGGCTCCTGTGTGCTTACCCCTTTCCTCCCACAGTTTACTATAAGCTGTAAGGAGAAGGCAGGCTGCACCTTCCACACTTCGATTAGAAATCTTAGGTAAATATCCAAGTCCACTGCTCACAAGGTCCACTCCCCATCTGACATCAGCTCACAATTGTCCCAAGTTATCTGCCACTTTATAACAAGAACCTCCTTTCTTCCAGTTTCCAATAACACGGTCATCATTTCCATCTAAGAACCTTACAGGAAGTAACTTTAGCATCCTTATTTCTACCAACAGCCTCCTCAAAGCAATCAAGGCTTTCTCTATCAAGCACCTCGCAGTTTTTTCAGTCTCTGCCCATTATCCAACCCCAAAGCTGTTTTCACATGTTAAGGATTTATCATAGCAGCACCCAATTTTTTTTCATACTGTGGCAGTTTAATATTGTTTATTAATTCCAAAAATAGATATTGGATTATGTTTGTAAACTGGTCTGTCCCTCCAGGCATATTAGATTATATTGGATTCAGAGGTTTCACTTTTACTTGGTTAAATAATGATTAAGGTTGCGTGGGCCCCATCAGTAGAACGTTGCGTCCCTGCCCCCTTGGTGGGTGGGGACTCACAGAGAAAAGATACGGCAGAGAACAGAGATTGTAGTTTTGATCCTGAAGCCACGGAAGTAAACACACAGAGAAGCAGACACGTGAGAAAGGCGAGAAGACTCCATTAAACGCAGGCAGAGGCCTCAGGAAAAGAGCCGAGCCGTTTGCCTGAGCGTCTACGACTGGCCTTTCTCAAGCAGAGTAGCTGAGCCTGAAGAGAAACAAGCCCAGGAAGAAAGGAAATAAGGAAGCCTGAACCCTCGCAGACCTCAGCAGCCATCTTGCTCCATCATGTGGCAACAGGCTTTGGTGAGGGAAGTAACTTATGCCTTATGGCCTGATAACTGTAAACTTCTACCCCAAATAAATACCCTTTATAAAAGCCAACAGATTTCTGGTATTTTGCATCAGCATCCCTTTAACTGACTAATACACATACCAAAAACTGTTTTTTAGTTCCCTACCTGCTAAAACCAATGTCATCCAATGGGCTGCCTTAAGAAAAGGAGTTACTGGTCCCCGTGTTGAGAGACTGGACCTTCTGCAGTAGGACCTTCTGGCTGGCCAGCAGCCTGTGGGGTTCCTAGGCTTTTCTATCACATGCAAATAAATACATATGGTGGGGTCTTCTCCTTTTCCTTCATGTTTTGTTGACTTTCAGCTTCTTTCTTCTTTTCCATGCCCAATTTCCTTTGATTTTATGGACAAAAGCTTTATTGGATGAAGGCTGCCCCTCATCAGTTTGGGCACACCTTCACCACTAACATCTTCAAAGGTCCTAATTACAAGTGGGTTCACACCCACAGGACCAGGAGTTGGCACCTGAACGTGGCTTTTGTCAGGGAGATGATTCAGTCCCCAACAGGGCATAAAGGCTAGATTTAAGTATATCAAAAAAGGTCTGCTATTTTCCAATTCTGATATAGATTACATTTCCTTAAAACAAGTTTAATAAAGGAGAAACTTTACTGTCTATCCAGAAATACACACGTGTGCTTCCTGGATTTTGTTTGGATGGTGCTGTAGTGTGGTTTCCTACACTTTGAAATGTGCCCTGCATGTATACAGCCAGTCTTACTGGCTTCATTTTTCTGACTTCTTAGGTTGGCTAAATTTTAAACACTCACCAGGATATGGAAATTACTTGTATGTCAGTTTCTCACAGGAGAATGTATCTCCTGCTGAAAACCCACTGGAGAAAAAAAGTTCCTTGTTTTCTCCCTGAGCCGGTAAGCTTTTCACTGGAAATTAAAATTCCAGGCTTTATTTAGTAGCCTCATTTCTTACTCCCTACCGTGCTTGCCTGAGTACCCTAACCCCTGCTCTTGTGTGTGTTAAACTCAAGTCACTAGTCTCCAAAACCATTTTCTGTATATTTAAACATACACTATACTCATCACATGCAGCGTTTAGAGTACTAGATGTACCCCTTCTTTTCAATCACCTGACAACTTCACTTTCCTCACTGCAAGAGCAACTAAGTTTTCAACCTCTCCCCCCTATGTTATTTTGTCTTGTGTTTCTGGGTGTTTATAGTTGGAATGAGTTTGGAATTAATTTAATTGTAAAAATCAGAAATCTTTATGTCTGCAGTTTTGATATTTTGTTTAATTTTTACTAAATACATGAATGAGAATGAGCATTCCCACAGCAACGGAATTCCAAAGCATTCCAAAATAACAGCCAGCCAAAGTCTACTGGCCAAGTCCTTTAAACCCTTAGAAATGGCTTTGTGGGTTTATGTGTGTTTATTACACCAAACAATGCCTTGTTTTGAAATTTTATTAAGGATAAACAAGGGAAAAATCAAATTCAGTGAGAAGTCATAAATGTAAGTTAAGAAAGAATAGGATTGAAATTGATTTACTGAGCGAAGACAGGTGTAATTTTTAATCTCAGATTAATAAAGTCCCAAAGAACATAAATAACAGTTGAAAATAAATTAAATGATGTACAAATATATTTATAAATAGATATGCCTCATTTCTAAATAGAAACAGGAAGAAAATGAGCTGAAGTCAAAAAGCAAAACAGATTCCAACTTTAGAAAAATACAATAAAAAAGACAGGAGAAGAAATACGATTGAAACCAGATATTAAACAGAATCAGACTAGAGACAAAGCATCTTTGGTGGTAATAGAATAACAACAACAACAAATCAGAAAAAAGGTATTTGGTAAACTTTGTCTAGTGATAAAGGCCTAACATGAGACCCATTTAAAAGTGAGTAATAAGTAAATATTCTATAGTTGAATAACTCGGTTTTGATAAATAAAAGAATCAGATAAATGAATCATTTTTATAAAAGTAGATTTTATAATAGTATATTTAACTAGAAAAATAGAATTTGAATTTCAAGTTTAAAAATATCTTCCAAATTGATATGTTCATTTCTCCTACATACATTATGAACATATTTTTTTCTTTAAACATTTAGATGCAACATTTGAACTATGTAGGTTTCTAATCTGTTGCATTTTCACCAAGTAATTTTAATTAAGCCTTTATTTTTTATCCAATTTTGAGATTATTATAATTTGTACATATACAATCATCTGCAAGTTTCAGGCTCAAATATGGTTTCCCTAGCACTGGGTACACATTCTTTTTGATGCAAGAAATATAGCTCAGATGGTATTTGGTTTACCCTTCTCTATAGAATTTAAAGTTATGCAAGTACTACTAACATTTCTAAAAAATATCAAGCAGAAATTCAAATTCACTAAAAATCAATAAACCAAATAAAATAGTTATGTAACAAAAGAAAGGGAAAGTACAGTTTTCTTAAATAAAAATAGTGGAAATAAAATAAGAGTGCATATACAGAATTTTTAAATGTTGGTTTTGTTTTTTGTTTTTTTTTTCAGTCAAATCTCATAGGTACTCTACTATCATGCAAACTGGCTTTAATATTTACCCAAGTCTTTAAAGTTCATCGGACCCAGAAATTCCACTTTCAGGAATGTATCTTAAGAAAATACTCACCAATGCTTACAAGGTTTGTGTAAGATGATAGTATTCAGAATGGCTGTATTCATAACAGCAAATTTTCATATAACCTCCATATTAGGAATTTAAAATAATTAAAAATTGTGATATAGAAGCAAGAAGGTAGCTCAGAGGCAAGGGAAAGCACATCGGTGAGGTGGGGAAGGCAGCCAGTGGAAACCAAGCCTGCATTGGGAGGACATTGCAGCAGGCAGGCACCTGGAGCAGCCAGGAGGTAAGCCTCAGGGAAGACCCTAGACCTGGGCGTGCAGGGGCCCCGCCAGGACATGCCTCTCGGGGGCTCTGCACTTGGAGGGTCTTCCTTTGCAGTTCCATCCAGGCAGAGCACTCAAGGCCTAGACCAGGAACCCATGGAGGCATGTCCCCTGTGCCCCCTTGAGCGTAGTAGTCAACCTTCTGTTTGTCCCCCACTCAGGGAAGATAGACCAGGTGCCCCAAGGACCACCAGGACTCAGCCAGGACGCCTCCTTGGTTTCAGGTAGGCAGTTAGCAAGTGGATTGTTCCTTCTGCCTGGTGCCATGTTTCATTCACGGATGGCACGAAGTGAATGTGTAAGAACAGTGGATGTTGATGTACTGAATTCTTTGAATTCTCACTCACCTCTAACTGAGTAGGGTTCAGGGCTTGAGGTCACTGAGAGTCCACTGGGTTGAGGCAAATGCCTGGCCAGTGGGTTGAGGCAAACGCCTGGCCAGTGTGCTGGCTCCTGTCCTTGAGCGTTCTAGCCATGGGGTCATCTCCGGTCTACAGCACCTGAGGACTGTTGAGACGGTGGCAGTTGTCCTGGCCCCAGGGGTCCAAAAGCACTGGCCCCTGTTCACAAGATCTGCAACACACATCAGCACCACCTTCCAGGAGTGTGCCAGCCTATTCCTGTGCTTTTAGCACTTTCAGCGAGTCCTTTCAGCTCATGTCCTCTCTGGTTGCTGGTTGATGTGATGTGCTTCCTGGTTGATCTCAAGATTTGCCAAATGAGGGACAGGCATTTGTTGAAATGGGATTGCTCTTCTCTTTCTGTCCATGACCCTCCCCCTAGCCTCCCAGTTGGAGGCAAATGTGTAGAAGGCAAAGATGTGGTCAACATGAAAAGTGTTTATATTCTAGGAAGACAACAGGGTAGGGAGAATGATACAGCACCACCAATAAATTTTTATATATGTAAATATATATAAAATCTCCAGTCCTAATCCAGAGAATCTGTAAATATTACCCTATTTGGAAAAAAGGTCTTTGGGGGTGTGATTAAGCTAAGAATCTTGAGATGGGGAGATTATCCTGGTGGGCCTTAAATGCCATCACAAGTGCTCTTGTAAGAGAAGGCAGAGAGATGTTTGAGACACACAGGAGAGAAGGCAATGCAAACGTGGAGGCAGAGACCTGGAAGTCACAGCCACTAGGAGGTGTGCAGCTAATTTGGACCAGTTTAACAGACTTCACACTTCTGACCTCCAGAGCTGTAGGAGGATAAACTTCTGTTGTTTTAAGTGACCAAGTTTAGGGTAATTTGTTACAAAGCTACAGGAAACTCATCCATGCAGTGATTCTAGCCTACAAGGTTCAAGAGTAGACAAGCTTGGAAGATGTGTGTTTTTCTATGTTTATATTATAAAATTCTGTATCATAAATATAGCCTGACCAGAAGATGGACCAGTGCTTACATTTTCCTGTATACTTTGGGAAAGACTTGCGTTTATGATTATCATCAGTGAAGCATGGTAACAAAGTCTGAGAGAGTCATTGGAAGCCAATATCCATGAGCTGTTGAGGATTGATGCAGGGTCATGAGGAAGAGTATAATCAACAATAAATAAATGCTATTAGAGAACTACAGAAGCAAGATCATCTATATTATTTCATTGCAACAGGTTCTGAAGAGGCATGGCATTTTAAGTTCCCTGGAAGAAAGGAAATTAACCAGGAATGGTGCATTCAAGAACAAGAACAAGAAAAGGTGTTTCCAGGAACTGAACAGGCAGAGAAACTTTGTGAACATTATGGAGAATATTCACATGTCCAATATGATAGTGAACAAATATATAAGTTCATCGATTCTACACATTTTTCTAAATCTTTATCGATAAATGCATATACCTTACATGAACCCAAGAATTTTCTAAATTTTTTATCAAATTATTTGTATAGACAAAAGCCCCACAAAAATTTTTGAAAGGGCCTGCACAACCTAGTGGTGTCCTTGTGGCTACACACAGGGGGATTAAGCAAATAAAATATATTGAGTACAATAAAAATGAGGGTTCTTAGTGTAGGGAGGTTCAAATATGGAAAGAAACAAATCTAGTATACACACACATATTTTCCCGTTTTATTTATTGAGAGAGCCTCTGTGTAGCAATACCCAGTAGCAATGTACACACCTAGAGCATAAATCTTCATCAATAATTGTATTCTCGCAAAGAATTATACTGCTAATTATGTTTCCTTAAAAGAATATAAGCTTCTTGGGGAAAATATGGCTGAGTCCAACATTCAGACTCTGTAAGTATGTGAAGCCAGGGACTTATTGGGCCAAAATTAAGAAGGCCCAGAAAAACGATGGAAGCATGATGAAAAGAGACACAGAAGCTAGAATAAAGATCTACAGTTTGAGCAGAAAATACATCAAATATAATATATTAAAATGTATTGAACAAATTAGGAATCCATGAGTCCTTTCACACAAATAGGTAAATTAGTAAGTAAATAGGAAGATAATTATACTCTTTCTTATAGTATAATACCAACTAATAGATATAGAAAAAATGGTGTGATGAGAAAATCAGTATTTAGAGATCATTGTAGTAATAATTTAGCTTAAATAAAAGTCAGTGGATTCTAAAATAGTGGGTGAAAATGAGATGATGATGGTAATTAAGCATGAAACATCAATGAGATAGTGATGTTTCCCAAGAGATGAGACCTGAACATAATTATATTGATTTAGACCCTTGAATGTAGCTATATTGAATTTTATCCTAGCTCCTTCTTCAGATGACTAGATTGTAAATTCCTTGAAGCATAGAAATGTTCTTAGTTGTGTATATTCCAAAATGAAGAGTATAAAAGCGCCATGCACATAATGGGTGCTCAATAAATAGTTGTCATTTGGAAAAAAACGAGATGAGAAACAGGATTTATACAGTCTTAATATATCACCTCATGAAATATTTATTTCATACACCTGGAAAAACTAACTTTACAATGGAGAAAACCTGGCAGATTCCATCTGAATCGAGCAATGAAATTACAGCTGCCAGTAAGAGGACCAACCAACACTGTGTGTCACCTGATAAGGCCCAGTGGAAGAACTGAGCATCATTGATGTGACGTTCTTTTTTTTTTTTTTTTTTTTTTTTTTTTTAAAGTAAATACTATTTTATTGTCATTACATTTTTGTGATTAACATATATTTGTTTTTTTTTTTTAATTTTTTTTTTTATTGACTTTGTAATAATATTACATTAAAAATATATATGTGAGGTCCCATTCAACCCCACCCCCCCACCCCCCCTCTCCCCCCCCCCCAACAACACTCGTTCCCATCATCATGACACATCCATTGGATTTGGTAAGTACATCTTTGGGCACCTCTGCACCTCATATACATTGGTTCACATCATGGCCCATACTCTCCTCTATTCCATCATGTAGGCCCTGTGAGGATTTACAATGTCCGGTGATTAACTCTGAAGCACCATCCAGGGCAGCTCCATGTCCCGAAGATGCCTCCACCTCTCATCTCTTCCTGCCTTTCCCCATACCCTTTGTCCATTATGTCCACTTTTCCCAATCCAATGCCACCTCTTCTATGTGGACACTGGATTGGTTGTGTCCATTGCACCTTTATGTCAAGAGGAGGCTCAGATTCCACCTGGATGCTGGATGCAATCCTCCCATTTTCAGTTGTAATCACTCTAGGCTCCATGGTGTGGTGGTTGTGATGTGACGTTCTTAACAGAAGTCTGTGACCTGGCATGAATTGTGAGGAAATATTGATCAAAGTCACTTGCTTGACTCAAACCTAAGGGAAAATTGTTCTTGAAGATTGAGAACTACGTATAGTACTGCTCTCCAGGAAGAAAAACAGAAGTGATGAACAGGAGTCCAAGTTCTGCCTTTTCCTATCAGTTTTGTTTGTTTAATCTTTGGTCCCTAATATCTGGACAGTCTATCTTTTCCTTTCTCTTTACGCTAAGCCCTCTTCAGAATATATTTATATTATCCCTCCATCTTTCTCTCTTTCTGAAACCAATTGTTCTCCTAGTCACATTGTATTATCCTGTAACAGGACTTAATAAATGTTCTCCTTGTCAAACTAACCATGCAGAGTGATATGTGTAGTGGTCATTCCTCAGGGAACAAGGCAATTATGATGTGATGAATGAAAACTGAGGTCTAATCCAGGTCCTAGTGAGTCAGAGCAGGAATTTAGGAATCATCTACTGGACAGGATGCAGGACAATTAGCTGAGTAGACATCATGTAGAGGGGCAGAAATCTTTCCCAAGAAATAACAAGGACCAGGACAAGTTATCCACCCTAGCAGGGACAGAATGGGATTTACAAGACAATGTTAAGGCGTTGGTTCTCTAAGGTGCAAAAGAATTATCAAAGAGCTCAGAAGCAATGTAGTTCACAGAGCTCCACCTCCAGGGGTTTTGATCCTTTAGCTCTGCCCTGGCGCTCCGTGAAGGCTCTTTGCTCTCAAGGTCTTAGGTGAATCTTCCCCGTGTCTAATTACAGAACCCATCAGAGCAGGACAGTATTTCATAAAACTCACCTTACTGTTACTTAGCTGGTCTTTGTTATTCTGGAAGGGGTTTCTGACCCCTTACACAGTGTCTCTCTACTAATTATCCTGCCTCCTCTCCACAGAAGAGAAAGGGTAGGGTTTGCAGATCATGGGCCACACTGAAAAGTCCTGTTTCATAAGACGGAAGAGCGCATGCCCATCCAGTGCTTTTCTGTCTTGACCCAATGGAAAAGTTACTAGGTGTGCCCAACATGCTTAGAAAACCAGGCTTAAAACTAGTTACTCACTTACAAATACATGTGATCAAGAGCGAACCTGTCTACACAGCCTCCCCTTGGAACGCCCTCACCTTCCCTGTCATCCAGCCCCAGGAAAAGCAGTCTCTGAGAATGCCCCTCTCCATCTCACCTACCCCCTCCTTGGATGTCTCATAACCCTTCTCACCTCTTTCTACCAAACCATTAGCTCACAAGATTTTTTTTTCCTTCTATATTTCACAAAATGGGATGTCTTCTTCATTTTTGGGAAAAAGCACCTATCACAGTGCCTGATACATTACAGATAGGCCCAAATTACTTGTTAAGCTAAAAGAACCATTCACAGGCCCTTGCATTTACTTCCTATTATAGCATAACAAATTACACAAATATAGCTTCCAACAACACATTTGTTACTTCACAGTTTCTGAGGGTCAGGAATGTGACATAATTCAGTTGGGTCCTCTGCTCAGGGTCTCACCAGACTAAAATCATGATGTCCACTGGCTGTGTCCTTGCCTGGAAGCCCAGTTAAGGAAAGACACACTTTCAAACGCCCTCAGGTTGTCTGTAGATTTCATTCTTCTGTGGTATGGGTGAGGGCCCTGTTTTCTTCCTCTGTGTTGGCTGAAGACATGCTCAGCCCCTGGAGGCCACTCTCAGGCCCCTGGTGGCCACATTTCACTCTCATGCTTTGAACCTCTCTTCTTCGATCTCTAGATCTTCTTTTAAGTAGTATCACCTGATTAGCTCAGGTTCCCCTCCACTGAAGGGAAGGGGATTATACAAAGAGTTCACACCCAAGGGTGGGAAAACTAGGGGCTATTTTAGAATTATGCTTACCACAGTCCATGAGCCATGAAGATTTCAGAGTATTTATTCCAATTTGTAGATTGTCCAGTTTTCTATGTCAGCTCAAAGACCACACCCTTCATTATCTACTGTGTTAGTCAATAAAACCTAATCAACTATAGCAATATGATAAGCAAATTATTTTTAAATGGATTTTATTGGTCCAACTGGAAATGTCAAAGTCTAGTATGATGGCAGTATAATCCAACACGGAATGAAGAAAAGAAAGTGACAGCTAAGTATTCCTTTTTACTAAAGGTGAGGTGTTGGGAGAAGCTGATGTCTGGCTTTTGCCCTTCCCTTTACTTGTGTAAATGATAATAAACAAACTAACTTACAGTGAGTACTTGCTTTTACCAGACACTGTGATAACTCATACATTACATCGTTCAGTTTAATGAATCTTATGAAGTTGAGTATTACACTTCAAATTTTACAGTTTATGCTGAGAGGTATGAATATATTTTTATTTTTTCCCAAGAAATATGTTCTTTTTAAAAACAGATATATTAACTCATATTGAATTGAGTTTCTATCCATATATCTGTTCTTTCTTATCATTCCTCAACTCACATTTGAGGTATTATGTGTTAAATAATACATGAAAGTAAACATTTTCTTACTGCATTTTGCCTATAAATCCACGTTTTAATATAGACTATTTTATCAGTTCTAGCTGTGCACAACTGAAGGTGAACTCTGTACAAGAACATAGTAATCATTTTATTCCTAAAACATGGTTTTTGTATCATTTACTATGATAAAAAAGAGACCACAGCATGTGACCACCTTTAAATTCCCAAGGAATTTTTAAAAACACAAATCAATTAGATAAGTTAATAACATTTCACATTAAATTTTTATGTGTATATAAATAATGCTTAATTTTCAAAATTAAACATATATATAATAAACATTAAATTTTGAGTATATATAATTAATAAAGCCTAAGTAATTTTCAAAATTAAACATTTTAATTCTTCCCTTGAAGGTGTGCTTGTTAACATCAATGTAGAAAAAGTGCTGTGTTAATAAATATAGAAATGCCTACCAGTGATTTTTCTCAGGCTATATACTAGCCTAAATAGGCACTGAAGAAAATGGTATTTTAGTCTACATATAAGAAATTCAAATAAAATTTGCCTCACTGGACAATAATTTCATATATTTATATGAAATGTAATGGGAAATGTTTGCACTTAATGTGTATATAAGAACTTCACATGAACTAATTCCCATAACAGAAAGAAAAACAGGTCATTATAGGAATTGGGCTCCCATTACTACTTTTATAAAGAATGATTTGTAACCTTAAGTAGTAGTTCCATTTTAACATTGCAAATATCAATAGAAGGCGTACATAAAGACTTTTGACTAAAATTTTATTTCCTTAGTTTAAACAACATAAACAAAAATAGAGTCTTAATTTTAGGAATTTCAGTAAAAAAGTTTACTAAATCAAATTTCTGAATTGATATAATAAAAGATAAATTAAAGGTACGAAAGTCATAAAGAATACAGCTTCTGAATTTAAAGCTGATTAGCTCTGGATAACCAGATCATGACATCTTCCCCCAATTGAAACTTTACTAAACAAATTTAGATTTGTTTTATTTTATTTACCATGACACAATTTTTTTGTAAGGCATAATAAGAAGCAGCCCAATTTTTGCTGATGTCTAGTTGTTTGACAGCTCCTCATGATTTTTCCTAACTCACAAAATAATTCTCTAATTATATGAGCAAGTTTCAATTATCCTTACATGTAATTTGGGAACCTATGGATGTGAAAGCAGTGTGGCATGGTGCTTCAACTCCTTGTGATATGCTGGTCTGTATTTTCTTTTTATTTATACATTCAACACACATGGACAGCCAGACTGCATTAAGTGCTGAAAATATAAAGGCAAAATAATCAATACTAGTCTTATTTTTAAATATAATAGGAAAAGAGGTATTATAATAGATCATACCACCAGATTTCAGGGAAAATTAAGTTCCTTATAAATATATTTGTAAGGCTAAAATGTACTTGATTTTGAAGTAACAGAGAAATGAACCTCACCACAACTTTACCACAAATTACATCCAGGCAAACACAAAATCTGCCTATGATGTAAACAGTCTGTTATGAGAGAAATCAGCTTGCATCACCAGAGCATAAGATTTAATATTAAACTAGAGAAATGAAAGTTCTAAGGTGTTTTATCCCTATCTGCTCTCAGGGGTAGTAATTATAAAGCAAAAGCTGGATAATCTTAGCTTCTAATTTCTGAAGCCCTCATATATAGCCTTGTTAAGGAATTGTTTGAAACGCAGTAAAACAGTGATGCCATCTCACATTTTTCTTGAATAAGAACTGGGGTTGCCACACAATAATACAATAAAGAGAAGGATAAGAGTTTCTAAGTCCCAGGGCATCATGCTAACCACTGTTCATTTACCTAAGATGGGCACGAGCAGAAAGGTTCCAAGGCCAACCTCAGAATGAGAAGCTGGGACAAAAAAGAAAGGTAGCAAAAGTATCAAAGAACTTGCATTGTCAGTAGCACAAAGGCAGCATGTTCTGTTTAACAAAATTCAAAATGTCCATCTAAAAGGCCATGGGCATGGACTAATATTTATTAGGCTGGTGGAACGCGCTGCTCAGAAACCCTTGAAAACACCTTCTAGAGCAGGTGTTCTTAATCTTTTTTATCCATGCACCCCTTTGCCACCCAGGTGAAAACCACGGACCCCTTGCTAAGTCCACACTATACTGTGTATTATTTAATAAATATATCCCACCCACACCAGCATGTCCCTGCAAGCATAATGCCTTTTTTGAATTTCAATTCAAGCTCACGGACCCCAGGTTAAGAACCTCTGCTATAGAGCATTCTAGCATACAGCAGCATAGCTGGCAGGGATCCAGGAGGAACAGCTCACCACAGACACAGGTGTCACCTATCATTAGAATCAGATCTTCTAATCAGCACAAATATCAGAATTATTCAGCAATGTAATCATCAGGCCATTCATTGTGAGGATGGAGGCATAAAATATGCAACATAGAGAAAAACAAGGCTGTGAATAATGACTTCCTAGTTGTATGTGTTCATGCCTAGAAAATATGAGCTCTCAAAGACACGGGTAGATTAATGGTGTGAACAAACTGTCAGTCCTTCTCCAAACCACGCCCAAAGCTTCCTCTGTTTCTGATACAGGCTGTCCGTAGTAAAACCTGATTTCTCCAAGGATACTCCTGGCCTCATGAAGACCTTTTATTCCTCCCAGAAAAAAAAAACAGATATTTTTATTTTCCCTAAACAAATGAACATGATTAATGTTATTTATCATAAAGGATTATGTGTTTTATTGTATAAAATAAAGATGAATAAAGAACAAAAACAGGCAAGTGGGCGCAGAGTATCTGATGATCAGTAAACCTTTCTATTTATCACTAAACTAATGCTTGCTTTTTCTTAACGAAAGGTAGTCCTCTGGATTTTCACAGTCCAGGTCTTCACCACATAAATGTGTTAAATTAAGTGAAGTCTGTGAAATCAGAAACTATGTATTATTTACTTTACACCTGAACACATGTAAATGCTCAACAAATTCTTGAATAAAGTATGATTGAGAAAATTGCTTTGGCATCATCCCAGCTTAACTCAGGCTTAAAGATTCTTATGACTTCATTTCCCATAATTTCTCTCTTGCCACGTTGGCAACAGAACATCCCTCCTCTCCTGCCGCCAACGAGCTCCAGGCCTGCTTTCTGTCATCCCCAGGTATGCTTAATAAAGAGGTATGTGAGCTTTGCACATCCACGAAGCCATCAGAAACCAGTATTCAAAGGCCCTTGCTCTGAGTTTCTACCCCCACCATCACCACCCGTTCTTACTGTTGGGCCCATTAAGTTAGTTTTCAAGATCCAATATGCTTGGAATTACCATAAGGCAGACATCCTTCGACAGGCTTTTGACTCAGCTGCCATGACCCTGAGGGGTTCCCTCAGCTGAGGGGTCCTCTCAGTTCCTCAGTCACATTCGATATATTTACCTGATGCCCACCAGCATCTAAGCTCTACATGGTTCAAACAACCTTCTCATCATCCTGGGATTCTTGCCTTAATAATGGCGTAACTCCACTCAACAAATTGCTTAAGTTAGAAACCTCAGTTGCTGGCACAACTCCTTCTCTCTCCATTCCTATGTTTGAAATAAATTTATGTAGATTTAAGAAGCAAAATCAATTGTACTGGGTGACTCAGTGTGAGGAATCCAAAGAGTATTTAATGAATATTAAATCCCATCAGTCTTCAGTGAATGCTTCTGAAATATGTACAAATAGTTGCAATCATGAAAACAGCCTTAAATTGAAAATAAAAGGGAAAAAAAGCAAGGGAGTCCTTTAATGCTTTTATGCTTTTTTAGTGCTTTTGATGACACTATTTGAATTTAGCAGCCACGTGGTCCAGCTTTCTACTCTACGAAATACCACAGATAGCATCTCCCTTAGGTGGTCACCAGCCACTACTTCAAATCTTCCAATGTCGGGCAAGTTATTTCATGAGCCAGATTTTTTTTTTTTTTTTTAATTCTGATATTATCCAGTCTTTCTTATGTCATTTTCTGGTTCATATTTCATTTAGGAATTAAAAGCCAAGGATGAGACTTGCACTTTCCATAAGTAATACAGTAGATGATAGAGGTTAAACTTGTGTAAGGGAACTAAAGATCTCTAAAAGAAATAGCATGCAGCAGATTTGGCCCAATGGATAGGGCATCTGCCTACCACATGAGAGATCCACAGTTCAAACCCCGGGCCTCCTTGACTCATGTGGAGCTGGCCCACGTGCAGTGCTGAAGCGTGCAAGGAGTGCCCTGCCACGCAGGGGTGTCCCCCGCGTAGGGGAGCCCCACGCGCAAGGAGTGCGCCCCGTAAGGAGAGCCGCCCAGCGCGAAAGAAAGTGCAGCCTGCCCAGGAATGGCGCCGCACACACGGAGAGCTGACACAGCAAGATGACGCAACGAAAAGAAACACAGATTCCCGTGCTGCTGATAAGGATAGAAGCAGTCACAGAAGAACACACAGCGAATGGACACAGAGAGCAGACAACTGGGGGCGGGGGGAGTGGAGGGGTGAAATAAATAAAAAATAAATCTTAAAAAAAAAAATCAGTTACTTGCTCTCCCTGAATGTGATTAGGACTACCACTGAGCAAATACTTTTTAATATCCATGATAGACTTACAGAAAGAAAAAGAAATCCTCTCCAGTTTTAAGCTTCTATTGTGTAGGCACTGAGCAGAGCAGCCCTCCACTAAAAACCGAAGAGCAGATTTGCTACCTTACATATGACATTTTATTATAAAAGTTCTAACATCCAGTAGCAGTGCAGATGGCATTTCACGCATGGCACACGACACCTGACTCACTCTTTTCAGCGTCCCCTTCACTGTGGATGGAAGCTGTCGCCAGGGCTCACACTCATCCATGCCGTGCCCTAAGCAGAGGCGAAGCTTGTTTACTTGCAGGGGAAAATATGCCTAGACAGGACAGTGTTCAGCATGCTTTTTTTTTTTTTTTTTTTTTTGGCATGTAAGCAGCGGCTCTTTTGTTGGTAAGAAATTAGGAAGGGGATCATGCTTGGACAAGTTGTTGTTGACACATCTCATTGAAGGAATGAACAGAAACTATTAGACAGCTGTTGGTTGGCCTGTGGGGAATCACTTGCTACATTTATTTCTCTTGATACAATTCATTGCGTCTTGCCTCCAAAACAATAGCAGAGCATTTGATTATTCTTTGTACTCACAGTGCCTTGTTTACGTATTGTTTTTTCAGGAGAGAGGGATTTTTTCTTTCAAAATGAGAAAAGAAATCACATCTGCCTTCAATTTTTCCTAAATCATTAAATGGAAGAAAACTTCTCCAATTTCCCCCTTTATGTCCCCATGTTTGCCTTTCTTCTTCCACAGATTTTTGCTGCAAAACCCTGGGCAAACACATTTTTTTCCCCTGCAACAGACATCGATGAGCAAATACTACGTTATTTGCTGGGAAGGATACAGATGACAGAGGGCAATGGGAGAGCGCATTCGTTCAATAAGTATGCTGCTAATGTTTGTAATCTGCTAGACAATAGACTACACACTTCTTCCCAATGCCCAAGAATGAACAAAACATTTCTTGCAGACTTATAATTGGATTAGTGTAGCTTTTAGCACATTTAAAAATGTTAAATACATGCACGCACACATCTAAGATAGAATTTCACACCTATATATTACAGTGAATTTAGACAATCCTTTGTCCCTGGCTGGACTAAATCTAACTCAGAAGAAGAATGGGTTTACTTTGTTTTGATAATTACATGTAGCACTAATAAATTTCTGTACAAATTCCATTCCATTCATGCCTTCCTCTGCATCTCCTCTTCTTCAAATTCTTAAATACAGTCTTCTCTATTTTTGTTGCAACTGATTTTCTATAAAAATAAACTTTCACAGATAAAGTTGAAATCTCCCTTTTCTTCTTCTTAGTTCCATCCCTCACCTCCCTCACATTATAGAAAAAGACATTCTCATTTTCCTAAAAGTATTGTCTCCAGTCCATTATATTTGTCCTTTTACATTTATAATCATATGCACACATGTATGAAAATCTCACAAAGTATCATGTGTTTATGTTTTTGCTGTACATTAATATTATCACTGTTTATATTGGGGACAACCTATTTTATAATCTCACACATCATATTTTTTAAATCTACCCAAGGTCCTGCATAAAGATCAAGTTTATTCATTTTCATGGCCATATTGTATTCCATCCTATAAACACATCATAATTTACTTTTCTATTCACCTCTTTATGCACCAGTGAGTGGTTTCTATTTTGTTGCCATTAAAAATGGTGCTTAAAACAAAGTTGCCTTTTGTGTATGTGTGTTTTTGAGCAAGAGTTTCTTTCACAGGAAATTGAAATCCACCACATGAGAGTATTTCCAATCTGAAACTATAAAGGAAAATGGGATCTATTCACTTTATAAATTGTAGCATGACCAGAATATGGTCCACAAAATCCTACAGGCTTGTGGCCTGTATTGAACTAATGCTCAGGAGGACAAGATCAAGCAGAAACAGCCAAGCAAAGCACCTGGGCTGAGCTTTCCACATACTTGAACTCCCAGTACAAGGGCTGCTTCTGCACTGGGCAGGCACATGTGGCAGGTGGAAGCCATCAAGGGCTATCACCAGAAGAAGAAAGGGAGGGGAAACAGCAACCAAAACACTACTTCTTGTACTTTAGAAAAGGCAATGTACCAAAAAGAAAATTAATAATTAAGAATGCCAATCCATTCAACAGAGGACTTTGCTATTTTAGATCTTCAAATAACTGAGAAATCTACTGTAGAGTAAAAATGTCCTTAAAAAAAGCACCTATAACAGCTTAACAGAGATAAAGGGAAGAATGGTATCCATAAAAATGAATGAAATATTACAAAGGAATAAAAGGAACACAATAATCAAACACAGTGGCAGATTAAAAGAACCAATTATAAATAATAGAAATGAAAAAAATATGTCATTATAATGAGGAAAAATAAAGATGAGATAAATTTTAGACTTTCCATAAAGAAAGAATAAGTATTACAAGACAGTGCTAGGAATTTACCCATAATTCAGCACACAGCAATAAGGAGACTGACGTATTATAAAAGATGCTAAAAAACATGAAATTGTGAATTAAAAATATCAACATATGATTTTAAAACAAAACAAAATGGATTAGGAAGCAAGATGGAGACAAGATCCTTTAAAATGAGACTGAGGATTTTCCTAAATTGAAGAACAAAGAGTCTTCATAGGAGTATATTTAAAATGCCAAACAGAAAAATAAAACTGTGCACATAAATGTCCATAAAAACAGAGTAAAACCATGGGATATCAAATATAAAGAGAAAAAAATTTAACAACTCACAGAGGAATAGCAGATTATCCATAAGAGAATGCCAATTATCTTGACAAAAACAATATCTCATTAGCAATTGTAATTGACTAAAAGCTATAAATATTTTCAAATGCTCAAGAACATAACAATCCATCATTTTAAAGCTGAGAGCAAAATAACATGTCTAAAGATCTTAAAGAGCTAAGAATTTACTACTCGCATGTTTTCCCTAAAATAAATATAAAAAGATTTCATTTGAAACATTAAACGGAAATGAAAAACAAAGAGGGAACCCGGAAATGCAAGAAGCAATGATGAATCCAGATATAAAGATGACACTACAAAAAGAGACACCGATTCTCGGGCCACTGAGCAGAATAGAAGCAGACACAGAAAAACACACAGACAACTGAGGGGGGGGGGGGGGCGGGAACAAGAGAGGAAGGGGAGAGAAATAAATAAAAATAAATCTTTAAAATAAATAAATAAATAAATACCTTGATAAAATAAACTACCTTTTGGATGTAAAATAATTACATCTAAATTTGGTTTTTGGAAAAGGTATAAATTAAATAAAATATCAATTCTATCATGTAAAGAAATGTAAATTCCTTTCCTATTTTGGGGTAATAGAGGTATTGAGGAATTTTTAAACAGTTAAAATAAAGAATAAGAAAAAAATAAACCAAAATAAAGCTACCGTCATAAATTTAACTTGACAAAAATAACCATGATATCAAAAATATATTATTAAGAGAGAAATGATGCAAACATAAAAGAAATACTCCATTAAGAAGATAGAAAATCATAAATTGATACAGATCAAGCAATATCTAAAGCAAAAGCCAGCAAAATTATTATAAGAGATTAGAAAATCCATAATCATAATGAGAGATTTTAAGATAATTTTCTCAGAAAATGGGATATGAAGAAGACAAAAATTTACTAAGAATATAGAAGAATTGAACAACAAAATAAAAGGTAAGTAGTTAGTAGGAATTGTAAGGTCTCAAATTCATTTATTTAAAAAAAACAAAATAAAAGTAAAACATCTAGTAAAAAACTAGATGTTTTAAAAAACAAAGAATAATATAAATAAAAGTTTATTCATAATCCTGAAAACAAAAAGACAAACTGGATATTTTCTCAAAACTAATAAATTAATAAAATGACGCAGAGAAGTTGAAGACCTTATGAGTGATATTAGTCATATTAATTAATCTAGTTAATAAATTACTCCATATAAAAATAATTATTTATATTTTCTTTTTCCCCTCCCCCACCCCTGCCCTGCTGTTTTTGCTGTCTGTGTCCATTCGCTGTGTGATCTTCTGTACGTATTTCTCTTTTTGTCTTCTGTTCTCATCTTTCTCCTCTAGGATTTAGCGGGTTCAACCCTGGGGACCTCTGATGTGGAAAGAGGTTCTCTGTCAATTGTACCACCTCAGCTCCTGGTCTCTGCTGCATTTCACCTTGACTCTCCCTTTTCATCTTTCTTTTGTTGGGTCATCATCTTGCTGTGTGACTCACTTGTGCGGGCACTGGCTCACCATGTGGGCATTGGCTTACCATGCAGGCACTCACGCAGGCCCTTGGCTCACTGCATGGGCCCTGGCTCACCCCACAGGCATGCCTTCTCTCCTTTATCACTAGGAGATCCCATGGATTGAACCTGGGTCCTCCCATATGATAGACAGAGGCCTTAGCACTTGAGTCACATCCACTTCCCTTTATATTATGTCTTGATCCACACTGGTTAATACTAAGAATGCAAAGATGCTCCACATAATAAACTAATCGGTATACTCATTATTTTAATTAATTATTTATATAACATCAAATGATTTTCCCAAAGGATACAGAAAAATCTTTTTATTTTTTTATTTTTTCTCTCCTCTCCCTCTCCCCCCTCCCCCCCACCCCGTCTGCTCTCTGTGTTCATTTGCTGTGTGTTCTTCTGTGACCGCTTCTATCCTTATCAGCAGCACCAGGAATCTGTGTTTCTTTTTGTTGCATCATCTTGCTACATCAGCTCTCCGCGTGTGTGGCACCATTCTTGGGCAGGTTGCACTTTCTTTCGCGCTGGGCGGCTCTCCTGCTGGGGCGCACTCCTTGCACGCGGGGCTCCCCTAGGCGGGGGACACCCCTGCGTGGCATGGCACTCCTTGCACACATCAGCACTGCGCATGGACCAGCTCCACACGGGTCAAGGAGGCCAGGGATTTGAACTGCGGACCTCCCTAGCCATTGGGCCAAGTCCACTTCCCCAGAAAACTCTTATGAAAAAAATGCAACCCCCATTTGTACATACCATTAAATTCTCCATTTTAAAGTGTATAATTCAGTGGATTATAGTATATTCACGAAATTGTGCACCTATTATCAATAAGTACATAATGTTTTCATCAACCCCCAAAGAAACCCAGAACACATTAACAGTCATTTCTCATTACCCTCTTCCACCAGCCAAGAATCTACTTTCTGTCTCTATAGAGTCTCCTATTCTCTGCCCTTCATATAAATGTTATTCAATTTGCAGCCTTTAATTTCTGGCTTCTTTTACTCAGCGTAATATTTTCAAAGATCATATGGGTTGTAGCACGTATTTGGATACAAGACCTCAAAAGGATTTGAGAACATTTTCTTTCATTCTGTAGATTGTCTTTTTATTTCTTGAAAACATCCTTTCACACACAAATGTTTTTCTTTCAATGAAGTCCAATTAATCTATGTTGAGGGGTTGCTTAGTGCTCGGGGTGACATATCTATGAAATCATTGCCTTGTCCAAAATCACAAAGATTTACATCTATGTTTTCTCATAGGGTTAATAGTATTATCTCTTAAAGCTAGAGCTTTGTCCAGTTTGAGTTAAATTGTGTATGTGATGTGAGGTCCAGGGTCCAATTTCATTATTTTGTATGTGGATATTAGTAATCCACCACCACTTATTAAAACAATTCTTCTTTCCCCTATTGAATTATCTTGCTACCCTTATCAAAAAGAAATGAACTGTAACTGTGAAAGTTTATTTCTGTAATCTCAATTCTATTCCATTGTATATTCTTATGCCAATACAACAGAGTGTTTATTGCTGCAGTTTGTACACAGTTTATAAAGCAATGTGAATCCTCCCACTATGTTTTACTATTTCAAGAAAATTTTGGCTACTCTGGGTCTCTTGAATTTCCAAGTGTAGTTTAGAATCAGTTTGTCATTGTCTGCAAATAATTCAATGGGAATTATTATGTATCTATAGATCAGCTTGGTCAGCACAGCCATCTTAAAAATGCATGATCTACTAATCTATGAAATGGAGTTTCTTGCCATACATTTAGTTCTTCTTTAATTACTTTCAAAAATGCTTCTTAGTTTTTAAAATATAAGTCTCACACTTATGTTGTTCAATTTATTCCTAAACAGTTAATTCTTTTCGATGCTCTTTTAAATATAATTATTTACTTATTTTTGTTTTTGGATTGTTCCTTGCAAGTATACAGAAAAAAAGATGATAATTGTAAATTAATTTTGTTTCCTGCAGTAAAGCTGAACTCATTGATTAGTTATAAAAGTTTTATGTGGATTTTGTAGGATTTTCTATATACTGGATCATGACATTAAAAAAAAAAGAGATAGTTTTACTTCTTCCCGTCCAGTCTGGATTTCTTTCAATTCTTTCTCTTTTCAAGTAGAGCTGGTCAGTACAATGTTGGTTAGAAATGGCAAGTGCAGACATCCCCGTGTTGTTTCTGATCTTAAAGGAAACACTTAGTTTTCCACCATTAAGTATGCACTTTGTTGTAGGGTGTTTGTGTCTATTCCTAGTTTGTTGAGTGCTCTATCATGCAGAGTGTTGAGCTTTTCGGATACTTTTTCTGCATCTATGAGATGATTATGAGGTTTTTGTCCTTTGTTCTGATTATATGGCATGTCACATGAATTGATTTTCATTTGTGGAACCTATCTAGCTTTGCCAGGATAAATCGTATTTTGCAATGATGTACAAATATTTTTACATGTTGCTAAATTTGTTGTGCTAGTATTTTTGTTGAGGAGTCTTATGTGATATGTTTGGCTTCTATATCCGAGTAAAATCAATCTCATAGAATGAATTTGGAAGCATTGTCTCCTCTAAAATAATTTTTGACAAGTTTGTGAAGGATCAGCATTTTGTCTCCTTTAAATGTTTGATAGAATTCACCAATGAAGCCATTTTGTTTAGTTGGTGGTAGTGGTGGTGTTTTACTATTAAAATCCAGTCTCTTTAGTTGTTACAGGTCTGTTCAGATTTTCTTTTTCTTGAGTCAAGGCCAGTAATTTTTCATTTTAAGAATCTATTGATTTCTTCCAATTTATCTACTTTGTGGGAATATAGTTGTTTATAGTATTTCCTTATAATCCTTTTTATTTCTTTAAGTCTGGTAGTAACATACCCTCTTGCATTACTTAGTTTAGTAATTTAAGACTTCTGTCTTTTGTTCTGAGTCAGTCTAGCTAAAGGAAGGAAATTTGTTGATCTTTTCAAGAAACAACTTTTGGTTTTGTTGATTTTCCCTATTATATTTTGTTCTTTATTTTATACATTTCTGCTCTAACCATTTTTGTTTCCTTCCTTCCGCTTGCCTTGGGATTAGTTTGCTCTTCTTTCCCACTCTCTTATGGTCAAAGTTTAGATTACTGATCTCAGATATGTCTTCTTTTATACATTGGCATTTACAGCTATTATTCCCACAATCTGATCCAAATAAGCCTGGGCCAATTTGCAGAACTAGGTTTTGAATGAAGTCTTTGAGGTTTGTTCTTACCCAAAGAGGCTCCTAGCTGTCTCGACTCTCTGTAATAAAGTTGTTGGTGTAAATTTTAGAGTGCTACTCTTAAGTGCTTAATTGCTCTTAATTTACTGGGCGAAGGAGCCCCATCTTTTTTACCACACCTGCCCATATTTGAGGCTCCATAATCATGCTGAGATGAGGCACAGAGAGAGAGGGAGCAGGCAACAGCCGGGAGAACACAGATTTATACCGCTGTTACTGAGATTCAATACATTGTCTTGAATATAAGGTTCATTTGTCCCTAGGTCTTTAGGAAAATTTCCAGAGACTTTATATGATTTCCTTTTATACTTTTCACCAATTATGGTTGTTTTCTAGAAAGTTGATTCAGAGGGCTCCTCAGCAAGACATTCTGAAAATCATATTTTGTTTTATGCTATTTTATCTATTTTATTTTACTTATTTTATGTATTTTTGTATGTTATTTCTTCTGTAAATTTACTATGCATTGAATCTATAATATTGATTTAAATCCACCATCATTTCTAGGGATCATTTCTGTCATTAAATTTTTTTATGCATCATATATATTTGGCCATGCTAAACTCAAATTTTATAATCTATTAAACTCATGAATTTTTCATTTTTCTGTAAATTTTATGCCTCTGTAGCCCCCTAAATGTACCTCTGTGTGGCTACATATTGGGTACTGTGATGGTTGGGCTAATGGGTCAACTTGGCCAGGTAATTGTGCCCATTTGTTTGGTCAAGCAAACACTAGGCTAATTGTAATACAAGGACATCTATAGACTTTAGTACGATTGGCTTTACTGCATAGATAGCTGATTACATCTACATCAGTCAGGGAGATTGCCATCAGCAATGAGTGAGCTTTATCCAATCAGTTGAATGCCTTAAAAGGGGAAGTGAGTCCAGCATTCTGGGAGAATTTCCCAGCTGGTCTTTGGACAGCCAACGTCTCCCAGAAACTCATCAAGGACATTCCTTGGGCTTTCATAGGAGCCCTTGGTTTGTAGCCTGCCTGTGGAACCTGGACTTGTGCATCCCCATGGCCATGTGAAAGACACTTATAAAATCTCTTACCATTGATAGACATCTCCTGTTGATTCCTTTTCCCTAGAGAAACCCAGCTAATACAGGTACGTAATATTTTTTTCTTTTAAGAACACCACACTATGTTGTCTTTATTGCGCAGTGTTGTTTTCTATTTATTTAGCTTTGTTCTTCAGTTCATTAGCTGGATATGTGCCATTTTATGTGTAAGCTCATTTTGTGGCCTTTTAATTGAGAACTGAAGTTTATAGTCACAGTCACTTTAATTGGTAAAGCTGATCTTGAAGCTGACATGTAACAGTAGAAACAAAATATGTTTTAACTTAGTATTTCAAAACTAGTTTCTGCATTTCCTTTCTCCATTTAGAAAATGATTCAGAATAAAATATTAAAATTTCTGTCATGTTCATCCCATATAATTACTTTGAATTTAAATGTATTTTGACAGAAACATTCTCATATTATCAGAAAGATACGAGGTAGACAGTTCCTTCAATCTGGCCCTTAATATCCAAGCCCCCCTCAATCTGAAGCAGTGGGCATCACCATTCCAAAACCCTCAGGAGTGAGGAATGAGCAAACATAAGGAGGGAATGCAACCATGGGCCAAAGTAGAATTTTTATTATTGTAGCAATGGAAAAACTTGTAACATTGAAATAAAGGTAGTGGTTACCAAAGGTTCTGAGGGGAGAATAGATGAAACATAGGGTATTTTTAGGGCATTGGGATTGTTCTGCATGATATTGCAACGATGGATACAGACCATTAAACATTTTTCCAAAACCTGTAACATTGTGTGGTGCAAAGTGTAAACTGTATGGTAAACTATATACTATGGTTAGTAGCAACGCTTTAATACTTGTTCGTCAATTGTAACAAACGTACCACACTAATGAAAGATGTTTTAATAAGGGAAAGTGGAGAGGAGGGGTATGTGGGAATCCCCTACATTTTCAATGTAACTTTTATGTACTCCAAAACTTCTTTTAAAATAAAGAAGAAAAAAGACAGTGGGACCAAGATACAAAGGAGACTCAACACGAGGAAAATGAGAATCTGACCCTGGGACAGTGTTTTTTAGGTTCCTGTTTTGTTATGTTTGTTTTGTTTTTGCATGATGAGTTGTATTTATGCATTTGGAAATTTGCCATCTGCAAGAGGGATTAAACCTCAAAAAGTATGAGTAGAATCTACAGGGAAACTGATTTTGGATCAATAGAAGAGAGAACTTTCTAAGAGCTTTGAAAGATAGAATAAAAGAGAGATGAAAACCTTTTTTTATAATTAGATGTACTAAAGGTAGAAGTCCAACTAGAAAGGTATATATTATAGAAAAGCCTCTGGGAAAAATGAGCATCAAGTGAGAATTTAAATTACATGGACTTTAAGTTTCAGCTAAACCAAATAATGATGTCATTAAAGCTTATGTATGTTTCCTTAGGATATTAATAAATAAATATTCCCGAAAATATATGGCCAATCCATATTTTAACTTTCACTAGTTTTTTTTCATAAGAAGGAATTTATACTTCCTGAGATAATTTTCCTATCACTGAAAAATTTTATATAGAAAACAGCAATAGAGAAAAGGAAAAAATATTCATCTCTCTACTCACTCAATGTTAGTATGCAAACATGTTAGCACATTTCCTTATGTTATGACTGTCTTCGTGTTTCTTTTACATTATTATAACCATTTTGTAAATATAGTGCATTTATATAGTGAACGTATATCAACTAGTGTTATTTTCACATTACTGAACAGTTTCATAATTTTAATGGTTTTATAAATAATGTTCAATCATCTCCTTGCTGCTATACATTCAGAATAAATTGGAAGCTTTATAATACAAATAATACTGACATAAAAGCATTAATGTGTATGAATTCCTTTCATACACTGGTTATTTCTATAAAATGGCTTCCCAGAAATAGTCTTACGAAGTCACATGGCATGGAGAGTTTATGGCTTATTGTATAAAGTGCCAAATTGCTTTCCAAAAGTGCTGCATCTTTTTATTCAGCCTTTGAACAGATTTTATTTCCAGAAATGCCTTGACTACCTTTCTGATATTATTTTTGTAAATGTTTTTTGACACTTGAGATAAGGTATTCTTTCATAGTCCTTTCAAACATAGCACATTCCATATTCTTTCTACCCAAATAGGTTTATGAAAGAGAAAGTATGAAGTCTTTTTATTTACATGTATTCAAACTACATAAAATGCAACAGGCTTTTTGCAAAACTGAATAAATCAATGATAATCCATCACAGCCATGACACTATATGTGTATAGCTCTGCATTCTGTACTTATTGGCCGCCCATCAGGTGTCTCGTATCCTCGGTCTATTTGCCCATCTTTCCTACTTCTCCCTTAGCCTTTTTCCTGTGACTCCAACCTAGGAATCACCTTACCCCTGTATCACTATATTTTCTTTGCTTATTTAAGTGGCCACAGAAGAAACCAAATCTCAGGGTAGGTTTCTTGATAATAACAGTAATGATAGTGACATTAATAATAATAAGTAATAAACTATGCCCAAACAATTCTTTCTATATGCCAGATAATATGCCAACAAGCTTATTAAATTTTCTCACTTAATCTTTACTTTACACAACCCTGTATGCTAATCAACCCATTTTACAGTGACATTACTCATAAGTGCCAGAACAAGTATTTGAAACCACACCTTTCTTATCTCAAAGTTATGTTCTTAAAAATAATTATTCTGCCTTAGGCAAATGATGTATGATATTCAAATTAGACAGAGAGATATCTTAATAGTTATTTTGAGCAACCATCTATCATCTGCCTTTATTAAATTTAGAAGTCAAGTTTAATAAAACTTCCTCTTTCCAAAGTTCTTTGTACTTGATAAAGAAGAATCAATTCTAAACAAGTACTGATTATGTTTTCATTAGTAATCACCCAGCCCAGGTTACAAACTTCTTTCTCAGTTACTTAAACTACAACTTTTTCTTATTCTACAGCTTCTATTCACAAATCAGCCTCCCTGGCTACTCCAAAGTAGATGATTTTCAAGCCCTGTTACAATTCCATTGTCTTTTTCTTCTGACTATAAATACCACTCACATTTCACCTGTTCTTTCAGCCAATCTGGAATGCCAAATTAATTAAAGAACTAGGGGGTGCAGTTCTTTTCACTAAATAATCATAAACTATACTTTGCATTTGTTTAATACATATAAAACACTCACTGGGGCTCTACCCTTGAAAAGGTTGGGAGGTAGAGGATAAGAAGGGGAGATGGACACAATTCTTCTGTGCCATAATGAATTGGAACTAGATGACTAGAGTTCAAAATTGTGTTCTTGATAGGCTTAAATTATCATGTGTGGGAATTTATGCTGAAGGAAAAATTTTGGCTTCATAAAAAAAATAAGGAAATAGTAATTAATTAATAGTAAAGATAGTTGCCTGAAGAAATGAGCATAATTTCTCCAACACTTAAATATGGCAGAATTTCTTTGGCACAAAGTCAAATTGTTTAGCATTCTAATATGGTAGTCTCACCTGGGTTTTTTTATAAACCTAAATAGTTATCCTGGAAATAAATATATCAGTGTGAATTCTCTCTCTCTTCCAATATACAATATACAATTAGGCAGATACATAAGGTGACTGCTTTTCAACTGTCCCAAACAGATCTAAACACCCGCACGGCCTACTCCATTAGGTTTCAAAGTCTGAGCATCATCTATAGAACTATGGTTTCTTCTCCTCAGGGCCTCAAGGAGTTGCAGTCCCACCCACTCCAAGAGCTTGCTCAGCGGCCGTTCTTCTCAGTTCTACCCTCATTAAGTATCTGGGTGGTGGCCGAGCTCTAGGCCTTACCCTCCAAGAATACTGGGGTGTTGTCCAAACTCTCCCCAATTCTGGGGAATGTGCCCCAATCTCTCTGAAGCATGGGGTAGCTGCACTCCTCCTGAACAAGGGGGCGGAAGACCCACCCTTTTCAAACACTGGCGCATACAAATGTGTAGGTTCCGTCTTTTGGCCCAAGAAGACATTTTTAGTCCAGACCTCAGCTTCTATGGTTCTGCATTTAAAGACATTTTCCATTCACTCTCTCCCTTTTAGTCCAAGCTGGCAGTTGTTCTATTCATACAGATCTTGCAAAAACCTGTTGGTTTAGCACTCAGGAAACAGAAGTCCAAGCCAGGGGACAGTGAGACTTTCCATAGACCCTTCCTGGATAAATGCATTTCCAATCCCTACTTACACTGAAATGACTGGCAGTTTCCATGTTCAGTTAAATCCTCTTCTGGGGCACTAACCTCTGGGGACTCGTTTCCAGAAACTCAGAATTTCCCAAGCTAATAGATTAGTTTACAAATATAATCTTTCTCTTTTTGGGATTCAGAAATAATCTCAAACTGGCACAATATATTACTAAAAGACCAGATATACAGGAGATACTAAAGGAGTGCTGCAGCCTGAAAGGAAAAAACAAGGGTGAGAGACTTGAAGAAGAATATATAAATGAGTATTATTAGAAAGGATAAATTAAAGGGTAAAATGACAGACAATACTAAGATATGAAAACAGAAAGCCAAACAATAAAATGGACAAAGTAAGTAATGCTTTTACAGTAATAACATTGAACGTTAATAGATTGAATTCCTCAATCAAAAGACATAGACTGACAGAAAGGATTAAAAAAATAGGAATTATCTATATGCTGTCTACAAGAGACTCAACTTAGATTTAAGGACAGAAACAAGTTGAAAGTGAGAGGCTGGAAAAAGTTATTCCACACAAATAATAGCCAATAATGATCTGGAATAGCCACACTAATATTGGACAAAACAGATTTTAAATGCAAAACTGTTATGAGATGAAGAAGGTCATTTTATATGAATAAAAGAGACAATTCATCAAGAAGAAATAACTACAAAAAATATTTCAGCACCTGTGTGCCCCAAGACACATGAGGCACACACTGGCAAAACTGAAGAGAGAAATAGTCTTCTCTACAATAATAGTTGGAGACTTCAATCACCACTCTCAGTACTGGATAGAACGTCTGGACAGAGGATGAATAAGCAGAGAGTTTGATTAATGAACTAGACTTAACACACATTTATAGAGCATTACATGCCCAAAATAGCAGGATATACATTTTTTTAAAGTGCTTATGGCTCCTTCTCTAGGATAGACCATATGTTGGATCACAAGACAGGTCTCAATAAATTTTAAATGGTTGAAATTATACAAAACAAGTCTCTGATCATGGAATGAAGCTTGAAATCAATAATGGACAGAAAAAAAGGGAAAATTCATAAATATATGGAAATTAAACAATGCACTCTTAATCAGTGGGTCAAAGAAGAAACTGCAAGAGATTTCACTAAATTTCTTGAGGTGAATGAAAATGAGAACACAACACATCAAAAACTATGGGACACTGCCAAGGCAGTGTTGAGAAGGAGATTTTTAGCCTTAAATGTTCACAATAAAAAAAGTAGAAAAAACTAAAATTGAAAGTCTAACTGCACACATGGAAGAACTGAAAAAATAACAGCAAACTAATCCTAAACAAAGCCAAAGAAAGAAATTTTTAAAAGATCAGAGTAGAAATAAATGAAACTGAGAGCAAAAAAAAAAAAAAAAAAATAGAGAAAATAAACTAAACCAAAAGCTGGTTCTTTGAGAAGACCAACAAAATCAACATTCCTTACATAGACTGATAAAGAAAAAAGAAAGAAGATGAAAATTTTAAAAATGCAGAAATGAGGGGAATGATATTACCCCTGACCTTGCAAAAATAAGAGTGATCATTAGAGGATACTAAGAACAACTGTATGCCCAAAAAACAGACACTATAAATGAAATGAACAAATTCCTAGAAACACATGAAGAACCTACACTGACCCTAGAGGAAAGAGAAGACTTTAACAAAGTAAAGAGATTGAAACAGTAATCAAAATCCTCCCAAAGATGAAAATGTCAGGACCTGATGGCTTCACAGGTGAAAAATTAAACACTTTTTGTTCTTCAAAAGACAGTCAAGAAAAAAAAAAAAAAAGACTGTCAAGAAAGTAAAAAAGCAGTCTATTCAATGGGAGAAAATATTTGGAAACCACATATCCAATAAGGATTTGACATCCATGTTATATAAAGAGATTAAACAACTCAAAGATGGAAGACAAACAACATAATTTTAAAATGGACAAATATTTAAATAGACATTTCTCCAAAGAGGAAATACAAATGGACAAAGATCACACGAAAAAGTGTTCAATATCAATAGCTATTACAGAAATGCAGATCAAAACATCAATGTTATACTATTTAACAAATTATATAATAGCCATTATTTTAAAAAACAGAAAATTACAAGTGCCAGAAGGCATGTGGAGAAAAAGGAACACTCCTTCCCTGTTGGTGGGAATGTAGAATGGTGCAGCCCTGTGGAAGATAGTTTGTCAGTACATGAATAAGGTGAATATAGAACTGCCATATGATCCTGCAATACCGTTACCTGGACTATATTCAGAAGAACTGAAAGCAAGAATGCACGGATGATCATGGCAGCATTACTCACAATTGCTAAAATATGAAACCAGCCCAAGTGGCCATCAACCAATTAATGTATAAACAAAATATGATATATATGAATAATGGGATACTATTCAGCTGGAGGAAGAAATGAAATCAGGATGCATATGACAGCATGGATGAACCTAGAGGATATTATATTGAGTGAAATACACCAGGCACAACATAAGAACATGTATGGTCTCACTCATATGAAGTAAATATGATGACTAAACTCATGGAGGTTGTATTAGTCAAGAATTCTCTGGGGAAACAGAATCAACAGGAGATAGCTGTCAATAGTATGAAATTTTATAGGAGTCTTTCAACAGGACTGTGAGGATGCACAAGTCCAGGTTCTGCAGGCAGGCTGCAAACCAGGGGCTCTGATGAAAGCCCAATGAAGGTTCTTGATGAGTTTCCAGGAAAGGTTGGCTGTTCAAAGAGCTGGGAAATTCTCTCTGACTGCTGAAATCACTTCCCCTTTTAAGGCATTCAACTGATTGGATAAAATGTCACTCATTGCTGGCGGCAATCTCCCTGACTGATGTGGTGTAATCAACTATCTATGCAGTAAAGTCACAAGTGAATAAAGTCCATAAATGCCCTCATATTACAATTAGCCCAATTCTTGCATGACCAAACAACTGGGCACCTTTACCTGGCCAAGTTGACACATTAGCCTAACCATCACAGAGGTAAACTCTAGAGTATAGATTACTAGGAGATAGAATGTGGGTTGAGAATGGGAACTGATGCTTAATGCATAAAGCATTACTAATAAGGTCAATTGTAAAGGTGTGGAAATTATAAATAGAATAGATACACATTATAATGAGTATAACAAACACTGCTAATTTATGAATGTGATTGTGGCTGAAAGCGGTAGTCTGTGTATGTAAATGTCAGTTGAAGAAAACTAGAGAATAATCTAGGGAATGTTTAATAGTGATTTTGTTGGTGTATGAAGATTGTGGTTAATAGTATAAATATAAGAATACTCCTCTTTTACAAAGTATTATGAATATGGTGATACATGGGAGAATTATACTGATGTAACCTATGGAGGATAGTTAACAGCAATATTGTGATATTTCACAGCAATGGCAAGAATATATTATATCAATTCTAAGGGACAAAAATAGGGGGATATTAGGGGTGTGGTGGTTATGCAAATGTGTCAACTCAGACAACAAATGGTGTCCAGTTGTTTTGTCAAGCAAGCCCTGGGCTAATTGTAACACAAGGATGTTTCGCGGACTTTAATCATCAGTGAGTTGATTGAATAGATGGCTGGTTACATCTACAATCAACATAGGAGATTGCCATCAGAAATGAGTGATGTCTCATCCCAATTAATTGAAGACCTTAAAAAGGGAACTGATTTCAGCATTCAGAGAAAATTTCGACCTCTACTTCAGACAGACATCTCCTGGAACTCATCGAGGACCTTCATTGGAAGTTTACAGAATTCCCCTGCACTGCAGAACTTGGACTTGTAGGGTGAGACCCCATTGTAGGGTGAGAGTTTTATAAAATTTCATACTATTTACAGATATCTCCTCTCAGTTCTATTTCCCTAGACAACCCTGACAATTACAAGGGGGTATGGATTTTTTTTTTCTTGTGGAGTAATGAAAATGTCCTAAAATTGACTCTGTGATGAAAATGAGAGCCACTGAGTGTATACCCTGAACGGATTATACAAAGCATGGGACTGTATAACTCAGGTACTCCTATGGTGGAAGATTGACTGTAGTTAACAGGACAAATATGAGAGCATTTTCTCATGAATGATAAAAAATATATAATACTAATATAAGACATTAATAATCAGGTAGATTGGGGAGGAGAAATACACCAAATGTAAGATATGGGCTATAATTCCTAGTAATATTTTCTTAATGCTCTTTCATAGTTTTTAACAGATGTTTCATAACAATAGAAGGTGTTGGTGGTAGGGAGATGTATGGGAGTTTGCATGATCATACCCCTGCCTTCTTGCCTCCATGGTTTTTGATGAGAAATTGGCACTTAATCTAATTGAGGATCCCTTGCATGTGATGAGTAACTTTCTCTTGCTGCTTTCAGAATTCTCTCTTTATCTTTGGCATTTGTCTTTCAGATCAGTATATGTCTCAGAGTAGATCTGTTAGGATTTATTCTGTTTGGAGTAAACCTTGTGCTTCTTGGACATGTAAATTTTCATAAGATTTGGGATATTTGATGCCATTATTTCCTCAAATATTCTTTCTGATGTTTTCCTTTTTCTTCTCTTTTTAGAACACCCAGGTTCATATGGCTGTGTGCTTCATGTTCTCACTCAAATCTTGGAGACACTGCTCAATATTTTCTATTTTTTTCTCTATCTGTTCTTAATGACTGTATGATTTTAACTCTCTATCTTCTAGTTAACTGATTCCTTTTCCTGCCTGTTCAAATCTGCTGTTGTTTGCTTCTCGTGTATTTTTTAATCTCCATTATTGCATCTTTATCCCCATAATTTCTGATTTTTTATACTTTCAAATTATTCTTTATGCTCACACATTTTCTTCTTAATACCTTTATCTCTTTAAACATATTCTCCTTTATATTCTTGGATTGATTTATGAAATTTATTTAAACATCTTTGATTAGTTGGCCCACATTCTGAGTCTCTTCTTAAGTATTGTTCCCTTGACTAAGCCATATATTCCTGTTTCTTAATATAGCTTTTAATTTTTTGCTGATGTCTAGGCATCTGATTATCTTGATGAGTTAACTCTTAAAGTCTGTTTCCTCCTATTGTCTAGGGTTTTATTGTTGACTGGCTTTGTGTTAAGGCAATTCTTTGATGCTTGGTCTAACATCCCGTTTCTTAGAAAAGCCCATGTTTAACTGTTCAGATATCCTCAGCCCTTCTTCAAATGATTTTTGCCATGGATATTAGACACAATTTTTAATTTTGCACTTTCTGTTCAGTTGTTTTATTCCCAGGAGAGAGTTTCTTTTTCTCTATTCCTTTCCTGGAAATCTTGATCTGTTCTGTTTGTTTTTGTGCAGAGTTTTCTTCCCAGCTCCCATGATTTGTTTAAATTCTCTCTCTTACTCAGTGCCCCTTTATCCTTATACTTCCAGGTTCTGGGATATGTCCCATCTTATAGCAATTCAGCTTAACCCCCTTTTCTGCTCTTTTTGTCCCCTCTTGAACATTTCTGCTTTCTTTTTCTTTCTTTAGGGTAGTATCCCACCCCGGATAGCCAGATAGCATCATTCCAGAAAGGTGGGTCAATTCAGAAAAGTCCATTTTGTCTTTAGGTTGTCCACTGACAGAAATTGGAGTGAATGAGTCACAACATTTCTTGCTAGCATTTCTGTTGTGGTCTCTTTTCTTTCCTCCATGGAGGCCCTTTTATATGCTGCACTCCTCAGTGGATTTTTTTCTGCCCTGGGTTTTTGTGGACTCAGGTGCTTGTGCCAGGATATGAGTGGAATTCTAATTCACTGCTGTGAGTTGCTCTACAGTCTCTGTCCATGGCAGGAGGGGCCCAGGCCATGCTGCTGCTGTGTGACTCCCAAGCTGCAAGTGAGGAGAAGGGGAATGGAAACCAACTGGCAGTCCAGGATGGAATTTTCCTCCCTGTTATTTTTCTGTTTCTTCAAGTCAACATTTGCAGAGTTCTTTTCCAGTCTCTATCATCTTCCAGAGTTCTAAGCAAGTGGCATTTGTTCTTCCATTCACTAAATCTCTGGGAATGTTTTTTTCACGGGTTATGTCACCATGTTGATGTCATCACTCCAGTGTTCAGCAAATTTTGAGTTAAACGTTCACTGATCATAACAACTTTATTCATAACAGTCATGAATTTGAAACAACAAACTGTCACCAGGAGAATGGATAAACAAACTGCAGCAACTGTATACAATGGAACACCAATTGGCAATAAAAAAGAACTTATAGATACACAACAACACGATTGAATCTCAAAAACGTATCTTGAACAAAAGAAGCCAGATGCAAACCATTGTATACTGAATAATCAATTTATATAAAGTTCAGAAAAGATAAAATTTATCTATAATGATGAGAATCAAGTCAATTGGTATGGAGAGAGGGAGTAAGACTGACTGTAAGGGAAAGTTCTGAGGTGATAGAAATGTTCTGTATCTTTATTAGAGAGGTGGTTAGATGGATGTTTACATTTATAAAAACTCATCAAAATATAGAACTAATAAAAGTCAGCAGGAATCTATGGCAGCTTAAATCTTCAATGCAAGATAAAATGCTTTGTTTGACTCTTTTTCCACAATTCCTGAAACTATGTAAATCCTTGTAACACTAGGTTTTTAAAATAATTTGAGAAACACTACTTTGGAAAATAGGAATTCTTACGTATAAATAACAATGAATAATGATTACCTGAGTTACTAATATCATGATTCAGTAATAATATTCATGAAATTCCAATGAATTCTGCTAGGTGTTATCAAGTCTTCACTAAAGTGGGAATAGACCCTTTTCTAAGCATTTAGATGTCATTGGAATGAATATTGATAAACAATAAAGTCAAACAATAAAGTGATAATTTCTCTAAGCTCAAAAATGGTAAAATGAAATTTCAAGAGAGAAATAATCTCTCAAAAATTATTGACTACATTTCATCTGTTTTTTCAATACTTCTAGTGTGCCATACAACCAATAATTTCAAAGAATTCATATGCATTCAAAACTTCCAGAAATGCAAAATGGTTTCAAAAACTTCCAGAAATGCAAAATGGTTTCATAACAGACAAACATATTTTCAAGTTTACTTTTTTCAGGGAAGAAAAGCTAACCCTTGCTGGCGATTGCCCAGTAACTTCAGTTTCACTCCAGTGCCTTAATTTCACTTCACTTTTTTAATTAAAAAATAATCTGTAATTTTTTAATATGTTAGATCAGACATAATTCTTGCCATATTTCAGAAGTAGTCAAAGTTCCCTCATAGCTTTGTAGGCAATTGCAACTTTCCACACACAAGGCAACTTTCACACAAGGCTCGTGAATATATAGCAACAGAAAAGGAACAAGTTTAATATTATGCTGATATGCGAGGAAGGAAATAGGACGTGGCAATGGGAATAGAATGTGAGAGTTCAGACAGGGTTCCAAGTAACACTCCTTTCTTTAATAATATCTTTTAACATGTAGGACACTGAGCATGGATTCTGTGCAGATTCAAGGTTCAACAAAATGTAACAGTGAATCAGGACTGTGTTATTATATATGCCTTTAGAAAACTAAACAGCAGCAAGTCAGTTTAGAGACAATTAGGACTGGCTCCCACCTTCTGCTCAGTAACCATACTCACGCAAACTTAATGAAATCACACACCTGTTAAAACAAGAACACATGTTCAGTAAGCCGAGGGCGTCTTTAAAGTCCTAATAATTACAATACTCTGAAAATAGCAACTACAAAATGGATTTTTTTTCTCATTTATGTGTTCCTGTTTTGAACAGTGTAATGATTTTAACGTTTCCTAAAAATGTTGGTGGTTAGATAGCAGAAGAAAGGTTATATGTTGACCAAATCCATTTTGTTTTCTGGAAGCTAATACCCATTAACAACATCTAGGTTTGCTACCATTAATAGTACCCTTATGGTGGCATTTGTCCTAAAAATTGAGGTGTATCAAATTTAGGGATAAATACTCTCATTTTACATCTGAACTAACAACTTAATGTAACTTTATTTCTTATAATCTTATTTTTCAACCAGTGTCTTGACAGAGTGTTTTTAAAAGCTTTTCTATTAATATAATATGAGAGTCTCCCTTAGGTTGCTACAGTAAAGAAACGGAACTGAGAGGAGATACCTGTAAATAGTATGAAATTTCATAAAATTGTCTCACCCTGTGGTGGGGTTGAACAAGTCCAAATTCTGCAGTGCAGGGGAATTCTGTAAACCTCCGATGAAGGTCCTTGATGAGTTCCCAGGAGATGATGTCTGTCTGAAGTAGAGGTCAAATTCTCTCTGAATTTCTGAAATCACTTCCCTTTTTAAGGACAGAGACCCAACCTGGGTCATACCTCTCTGACGTAGTCCAATCAAAAACGACCTAATCAAGTGATCTAATCAAGGTCCCTCAATTGAATCTAATCAAAAGGTCCCATCTACACTGTATATACAGGCACAAGAATGGATTAGCTTAAGAACATAATTTTCTGGGGCCCACAAAAGACAAACCAGGGCACACTTCACCACATTAGTTATTTAGAATTGAGAGGGGGGCAAGATAAGGACTGAGAAAGGCATATTGTGTTGAAGTATACCTTCAGTAGTTTCACATCAGGGCAAGCATTATAAACAATAGCATAAAAGGCCAAAAAGATCATGTTTTCAAATGTGTGAGGCAAGGAGGAAAAATAATCTGGACTTCAAATTCATGAGGCAAAAATCAAGTCACTGCTCACTAAATGCCAACCTTAAATGAAATTCCAAGTCAAATCTATCATGCTACTCTGATAAGGTCAGCTGCACAGTTATACACATAAATGCATTAAATGTTAAAGTGAAAATTAAATTTCTAATCTATCAACAATGTTTTCCAATTTTTTTGTACAAAAAAGAGAAATGCCTATTTACTTACCATTAGGATAGCCTTTGGTTTACTCATAATAGCATTCATTATTAATGTTAGCACTGAAAGACCTTAAATGTCATCAATTTCCAATCGGCCTTTCTAGATCTGAGGAAGCAAAAGTCCAGAGAAACTAAAGTGGCCAAAAGTGCCTGAATTTCCAGACTAGGCCTCTTTCAAAAACACAGACAAACAAGGAAGCCCACGATGAGGTTTCAGAGAAGGTGTGCATAATGTACCCTTCAGTAATCACCAGGAGCTTTCCTCCTGCCCAGACAATTATTATGAAAATAGACATTAAGAAATTATGAAATGATGTGTTTTCATGTAGTATAGTATAAATCAATCATTTTATTTAAGAATTCCCACACTTAAAACATCTCCATAAGGATTCTGGCGCCACCCATTTAGGCAGTTGGGCATTAATTGAAACACCTGTTTAAAAGTGATCTTCAAGCTCACAATCTAGATCAGTCATCTAGATGATTTTGTCCTTTTCCCTTCTTTTGTTATTGTTGTGAATCACAGCTGTAAAATAGAGATCTTATTTTATTCATGGAGATGGTGTGGACCTTGGCATACACAGCAGTATTTGTTAAGGGCACAATATGAATACCTAATGCTTTAAAGCAGTAATAATCATAGTGAAAGAGCAACATGTTAGCTAATGAAGAAAACAGAGAGGAGCTTTTAAATTATTTTAGAAAATGCATCTGAATATTTTTAAGTAGCACCTCAGAAAAAAATCTAATTAAATTCTGTGAAAATCATGGAGATAATAGGCAGTAGGTACAATATTGTATAGTTATCTTCTTAGACGTTTTTAGCTGTAGTGCTTTTATTTTGTTTTTATTTTCCCCTTTGATAATTCTTCATGGCCTACATAAATTGCTTTTACATAAACCCAATCTCAGGGATTTCAAGGAGAGAATTCATAAATGAAATCAGTTCTCTTCCATTTATGAAGTGATACTCTTTTGTTATTCACAAATACAACAATCCATTGCTGCAGTGCAAAGAAGATTGTCTTGTTGCTCCTTCTGCGCAGTGGAAACATTCTTAGATTGATTAGATTCAATTTTTGTATTTCATAATTATGCTCATATTCTTCTTCTGTGATATATACATGCACATCAAATTTTCAGGATTTCCTTACATTAAAAGCTAGTCACACAAATATTTGCATAGCAATGTTTATAGCGGCATTCTTCACAATTGCCAAAGGTGGAAGCAATTCAAGGATCCATCAATCAATGAATGGATAAACACAAGGTAGTGTACACATGATGGAATATTATTCACCCATAAAAAGGAATGAAGTTCTGATACATACATTGTGGATGAACCTTGAAGATATCACACTGAGTGAAAGAAGCCAGACACAAAACGACAAACATTGTATGATCACACTGATATGAAATAATTAGAATAAGCAAACTCATAGAGTCAGTATCTAAACTATAGTTACAAGGGGATGGGTTGGGAGTAAGGAATAGGGAGTTAAGGTTTAAAATGCACAGAGTTTCTATTTGGAACGAAGGACAAGTTTTGGTAATGAATGGTGGTGATAGTAGCAGAACATTGTGTACCTAATTAACAGCACTGAACTATATACCCAAATGCTGTTAAAAGGGTAAATTATAGGTTTGTATATTTACTAGCATGATTTTTTTAAAATCCATAGAACTGCACGAACCAGTGAATCCAAAGTTAAACTATGGACAATAATTAATAGTTTATAATAATAGTTATAAAAATATACTTTCTCAATTACAACAAATGTACCACACCATTGCAAGGTGTTAATAATAGGGTGGGGAAAGTGGATGTAGCTCAACAGATAGAGCTTCCACCTACCATATAGGAAGTCCAGGGCTCAATACCCAGGGCCTCCGGCCCATGTGGAGTGTACCCCGCACAAGAAGTGCAGCCCCGTGCAAGGAGTGTAGCCCTGCGCAAGAGAGCAGACCACCCAGGAGTGGTGCTGCCCACATGGAGAGCTGATGCAGCAAAATAATACAACAGAAAGACACACAGAGAAGAGACAATATGAGACACAGCGAAGTAGGGAGCTGAGGTGGAGCAAGAGAATGACTGTCTCTCTCCTACTCCAGAAGGTCCCAGGATGGGTTCCCAGAGCCGCCTAATGAGAACACAATCACAGAAGAGCACACAGCAAATGGATGCAGAGAGCGGACAATTGGGGGGGTGGGGGAGAGGCGGGGGAGGAGAAACAGGAATAAATAACTATTTAAAAACAATAATAGGGTGGTATATGGGAAACCTGTATTTTATGCAAATCTGATTTTTCTGTAAACCTATAGCTTACCTAATAAAAAAAGTAAAATTAAAAGGTAAAATCAATTGTATGAGTATGATCATGTTACGTTTGCCACAGCTCCTAAAAATCCATATAACTTCTCATAACACCAAAGGAGTAGCATCTTTTCTACTATTACTTTTAAAACTTTTAGTTCTTCTATGTGTACAACTTTTAAATTTTTTTCAGGAAGTGGTCATTAGGTTTCACTTGTAAAATGTCAAATTAGAAAAGCTTTTCCACAATTACCTAAAGAAGGAAAAGCATTTCCAAAACAAGAAAATTAATTATATGACAAGTTCTATGCATATACTGATGTGCACTTTTCTCAGTGTGAAGTCCTCACCTTTCATCAGATTTTCAAAGTGATCCATAACAAAAACGGCGCAAGTCCACAGAAACAACTAGAAATTGCTCCCCAGTTTTCAAAATCCAAATAAGCATCAAGGTTGGTATTTTGAGCTTTTAAAACCAGTCAAGGGACAGCGGGAACACATGCATCCGTACATGTCCACGCTCGCCTCCTCCCAACCCCCTCGTCTCCCTGCCAGCATCTCGAGTTTAACAGGCTCGGTTTTGGATTGGGGGACTTAAGTCAATATTAATTAGATGATTTTTAGATTTCTTCCATCTTTTTAACTTAAATGTATAAGTAACATTAGGGATAAATATTAAATGAGAGCAAACATCATAAGATGTCCAGCTCTATTCGTTTTCTGATGTCTTTTTAAATGAAGGGTGACTGACTAAGACAGGGACTCCAAAAAAAACATTTGTGAAATTTATTCATTATATAAGCAGTGATCAACCACTTTCCACCTGTATACTGAAGCAAGGTTAAAAATTTTACTTCTTTGATTCACCCAGTGTCCACAGGGGAAAAAATAACCTTTTTAATGCAAAATAGTCTTTCATACCCGAAGGTACCACTATCCACATATCATCAGTAGGACACATGCCTTGAGGTATTATTATTTTAATAGTAGAAGAGAACATTTAGTGTTGCTCTGTTAACAGCTATCAGCCCGTTCTCTACAGAGGGTTTATCTATGGCTGGAAATAGGAGCACCTGCTGGCCCACATAAAGATTGCATCTGTGACCATAGCTTCATTAGCAGAGCCCTGCCGAACCAAGTCAGGACTTAGTAGTTATTATTAATCACAATGATAGGCACTACTTTTCTTAGTTCTTCCATCTCCTCAGCGGTCTGTCCCAGCAACCCATCCCAATCCCTCTTCGGACCACTTTGCGTTTTCCAGACCCCTCCAACAAGGCAGTTTTAAGGTCCTTCCTTCCGGTGAATCTGCCACCTCCCAGCACCTGGGAGGCTCCAGCGGATTACTGCCTCTGGCTGCAGGTGAGGACCACACCGGAGGCCTTAGGGTCAGGTCTAAAGTTGTGTACACCACTTCTGCCCTCATTCTATTGGACCCCACTGGATGCACGGGAGAGGAGTTGTGTCTAGAAGTGTGCCGAGGAAAGAGAGCCTGGCGACGGGGGCACAGCCTGCCAGTCTCTGGCAAGGCCCCTGCTGCTGAGCACCATGTGTCTGTGGTACTGTTCCTTCCATAGACGAACCGTAGAGCATTGCTCTCTCCACAAGGAGGAACAACCCAGGGTCTCAGACGGCTACTACAGTCAGCCTAACAGGCAGGGCCTCCAGGCCATCCACGGTGCACAGGCCTCTCTAGATCTGCGTCTGGCTCCTTGGGGTTCCACAGCTGTGGTCAGAGACGCTGTCTGCCGCTGCCCCCGGGCTCAGGCTGGGTGGGACGAGGGCAAGGCCAGCACAGCCTGGGAGGGAGCGCCTTAGCTTTGAGCCCCAGCACTTCACGTGCCCACCCCCCAAGTCCAGGCCCTGCCTCCCGCACTTGCTAATAAAAGAGGAAACAGTGGAGCCCAGAATCACTGAGTTCATCACTCACTCTTGGAAAAATAAAATAAAGGACGCAGCAGTCACTGAAGAACAGAAATTCTGAAATATTCTAGGCCCTGATACCCTTAGTTAGGCCCCGCTCTGCTATCTAGAAGGACATTTCCTTTATTTCTGTGGCCCCTGGATCCAGCCTCCAGTGTGATTTTCATTACATATGATCCTACATGGCCACAATTAAAGAAAAGGTGTAACTTGGGGCATTTGGGGGACATTGGAATTGTCCCGCATGATATTGCAATGATGGACACAGGCCATTATACATTTCGTCAAAACCTATAAAATTGTGTGGTGCCAAGTGTAAACCATAATGTAAACTAGAGATCACAGTTAGTTGGAATGTTTCAGTATGTGTTCATCAATTATAACAAATGTACCACACTAATTAAAGATGACATTAATGGGGAAAAGTGGGGGAGGGGGAGAGGTGGAGTATATGGGAATCCCCTATGTCTTCGATGTAACTTTTATGTAATCTAAATCTTATATAAAAATAAAGAAAAAATGAAAAGAAAAAAAAAAAGCAAAGGAAACTCTTGAAAAGGCCAGTTGGTTTAAAATATCCTTGGTGCAAGCATCAAGAACTGGCACACAGCATTTGTACTCCATGGTGAGTAGACCTGTGCCAGGTAAAGCAGTGGTTCAGTGTTGGCAAACAGATGTTAATGCGAGAAACATGTGCCATTTTAAGCGTTCTGGTAGCCACATTAGAAACCTTTCTTTCGTTTAGCCTCATATATCAAATATATTATCAATTCCAGCTGACAAAAGCCACAATGAAGAGCTCAATATCCACTGGTAGTCACCATATCGGACCTTGTAAGCCTAAGACATGAAGAAATCAATATTAAAATAAGAAAATTCATGCCAGGAGATAGGGAGGAGATAGGGAATGGAAAGTTTAGGCTTAAAATGTACAGGGTTCCTATTCGAAATGATGGAAATATTTTGGTAATGGATGATGGTGATGGTAGCACAACATTGTGAACGTAATTAACAGCACTGATATCTATCTATCTATCTATCTATCTATCTATCTATCTATCTATCTATCTGAATAGATTAAGAGGGGAAATGTTAGATTGTCTATATGATACAGAACAAACATTTTTTCAAACATTCATGGAACTACGCTACACAATCTGGGAACTCTAAGTTAAACTGTGGACTTTAATTAATAGAACAATTATAAAAATGTGCTATCATTGATTTTAACAAATGTTCAGCCCCACCCAATGCACATTGTTGTTGGTGGGGTGGTAAATGGAAAGCCTATATTTTGTGTGTGATTGTTCTGTAAACTCACAACTTCTCTAATAAATAAAAATAATAGTAAAGTGAGAAATGAATGAATGAATGAATGAATGCATGCATGAATAATGCAATTTTTGGAGGATGCCATCTTAGAAGTAAGGTTAAGAACCTAAGTCTTGAACAATCATAAGAATTTTCAGTCTGGGCTTTAAAAACTTTCAAAGCTTCTCATCTCTCTACTTCCAGGCAGTTCCATGTACCAGAACCCATTCCCAAAGTTCTTTCCTAGACAAAGATTTCAAGCCCATCTTATTTTTCTTGTGTTTCTATATCCCCCTTTGAAACGAGTGGTGGTTACCTAGAAACTATAATACTTGCATTGGAAAAAATATTATTGATGTTTTTCAGTAATTGACATAAATCTTCAGAGCTCTCTAAGCTCCAATTTACATTATAGTCAACTAAAAATTTCCCACTGTTACTTTTAGAAGTGGGCATTTTAAGTGTCAGATAAAAATATGGGCTATCATTCTAAAACAGATGTTTTAGAAAATCTAGACAACCATCCAAAATCTCCCACAGAGACAGAAATGAGACAAATTAGACCTTCATTGAGATGGAACCCAGGAGATGTAGCCTGACTAAAGAAACAAAATCCAAGTGTAAGAGATTAATGAGGAAATCTGTTGTACTAATACTAAGGAAATGCACTGGGGACACTATCCTTTATCGGGTTTTTAATAATTCCAAATACATATGGGAATTATTGTGCAAGGATTTTATTACTGTAACAAAAGTATGATGCTCTGATCATAATTCAGGTAAAATTCACTTGATATTTCTGTTTTCCAAGCCTCAGGATGTTGAAGGGAATTAAAATACTACCCACTGGCAATGGTTTGAAGGTACATCCAGCTCCCTGGAGGTATTCTCCTTTTAGCATGGGAAGAAACAAGTAACCGTAGTTTTGTCTATGTTGTGGAGTGTTCTTTACTGTCCTGTCCAGGCTCTTTAGTATTTTTGAGTGTATTTTTCTGTTATTAAATTCACTGCGATCATCAGTATAAAGTTCGATTTGGACAAGATTAGGAATGTAAGGGAATACTAATAACATGACTCTATCTTCAGGACTACTTTAAGAAAAAAGAAGAAACAAGAAAATCTATCTCAGCCCATCACTTAAAGAATCCTTTGAGGATATATTTTCTTAGAAGAATTAGATTGAAATGGCTTTAAAGCATTAATGTGAGAAGCAGATGTGGCTCAAGCGTTGAGTGCCTGCTTTCCACATGAGTGTGGTCCCTGGTGCCTCCTAAAAACAAAACAAAACAAAAAAGTAACAAGCAAACAAATGAAAAAACAACTCATGGAAGTTGATGTGGCTCAGTGGTTGAGCACCAGCTTCTCACATACAAGGTCTAGGGTTCAATTCCCAGCCCTGGTACCTCAAAAAAAAAGCGTAATGTGATGGTGGGATTTTATACAAAGAAAAACCAAGCAAGAATATTTAAATTCTGCCCAAACCCCACCATCTCTCCTAGGAAAAAATGGAAAATAGCCAAGTAAGTTTTATGTTAACTGGTGATTTTCTACACAAGAGTTCCTGCATAAATTTTCCCCTTATAAACACTCAAACCAAATTCAGCATAAACACCTACTTCATGTCTCCCTGATGTCCTGATTGAATTCTTGCAGCTCACAATTTCATAGACTCAAGAGTTCACCCAAAGCACAGCAGTCAATATGCACACAGACTGCATGTGCACGCATACACAAGTACATGTGCATGATCAAGAAGCAAAAGTATCTTCTCCTAACAACCACAGTAGATCGACCCCAGCCCCAAACCCTGGGGCTTTTCAGGCTAGACCAATAGACCTGGGCATAGATAGTATGTAAGCAGCAGAAGGAAAGTTCCAGGAGGCATAGAGAGAGCTAACTCCTTAATCATTTGGCACATTCTGACCTGTAGTCAGCCACAATTGTTGCAGCAAAAAAAAAAAAGGAAATTTTTTTTTAATTGAAATTTTACTTTGAATTGCGCTGGGAGGCCCCGCCTCTGTAGAACCATATTTGTTTCCCATTTAATAAGTCACTTCCTATGTCAGCATCCAAGAGTTCGGCCCTGTGAAAAGTAAGACCCCACCAGATAAATGTGCAGTTTGCTTAAGGTTTCATCTGTCCACCGCATGTCAAGTGTTCTTTCAGGGTCTCCAGGCCAGACCTCTTGTCCAGACAAGGATGGGTGGGGGGGCCTCCTCAGGAGGAAGGTCCACAGAAGTGAGAGGAAAGAGGCTTAGGAAGTGGATTCCAAGACAGAGGGCAGCCTGCTGGGGCAGAAGAGCGATTTCTTCTTTTTCCCTCCTTACCTTTTTTTTTCTTTCTCTCTCTTTACCCCCCTCCTTCCCTCCCTTCCTTGCCTTGGGGTACCATCACCAAAGGGAAAGAGTGGGTTGCAGACCTGTGGCTAATTATCGCCTTCCAAATCCATAGCTGTCAGGGAGTTGTGATGACCATGATCAGCTCAGACTAATGTGAAAACGCTTGTGAATAAGTAATTCTATAATCAGAGCTGATCCTAGTCAATCCTCATAGCTTTTGCAGGCAAAGAGTAGATGGGTTGGGTCTTTTATGCGTATCCATTCCTTTACTAAATATTTGTTAAACAATACTTAAAGTGTGACAAATTTAAAGACACTTTTTTCTCTAGTATATATGCAATAACCAACACAATGGTAATTACAAGATTCAGGAGTTAGGGCTGGGTCACTTACAATCCCCCCACCTCTGCACTTTACAAGTGTTGATTCACTTAATACATACATGCACAAATCCAGGAGACTGGTACCGTTAAGTCCATTTTATAGAGTCTGAAGCTGGGGCAGAGAGGTCATAAATAATTTGTCCATTGTCACACAGCTGGTAAATGATGGAACTGAGATTTGACAGTCTGCCTCCAGCAGCCATGCATTTACCCATGACGCTATGCCTGACTGATATGTAGTGCATTACTGTATGTAAGAGTTTTTATTTAAATGGAAGACTTAATAACACAGATTTACCATAAGGATAATATGCTAGTTACTGAAAGAGAACATGAGATTGAAGTCCATATTCTTGAATTCCTTTTAAGATGATAACTCCCGCCTGTGTTTGGCCCGCCTGGGTAGTTATCGTACACTATGCTATTCATTTAGAACCACGAATCAGACAGCTTTAGGTTTAGAAGTTCGGTTGGGACTTCACATCCTTTCTTCCCTAGCATTTCAATATTAAGTTCCTTTGAAATGAAAACAGTCTAGCTGTTTGGCTCACAAAAGATAAGACTAACATTGCAAAGAATTTAAATGGAAAAAATAAGTCTTAGGAGATTGCTGTTCCTTGACTGTGAAGCTGTCATCTCTCATTCAGTCTAACCGGATAGCATCTTTTAGTGGTGCTCCAATAACGACTTATCTTTGGTCTGAAATCTACTGGAATCATAAGCTGGACTTTTTTCTTTGCAGAGGTCCTAGTTTGGGACTGCTCATTTCCTCTTGCAAAAAAGGATGGAATTTTGTTTCTACCTTCTCAGATCTTATCAAGACCTACCTTCTTGATTCCCATCCTAAGAAGCAGCCCAAAGCAATTTCCCCAAACAGCTTTCTTTCCTTAATACTGTGAATTTTAGGTTTTATTGGTAGAAAGTCATTTTAAAACTAGGAAATAAATCTCTTCAGGTCTGAAGTTAAGAAAGGCACTTTAAATAAAATCAACTTATGGAAACATTTCAATAGCGATTTTTAAATGATCCCTTATGCATTTGTTATGATCAGAGATTTGTTGGGTTATTCTCAAAAGATTTTTGCTTTCTGGAGAAGCAGCTATTATAAATCATGCAATTAAAACAACATCGGGTAAACGAAACTTTTAGACTATGTATGTCACCTAGAATTCTGCACACATGGTTAATTTCTCCAGTAAAAAGGACAGAGCAAGAGTGAAAACAAACGTTAAAATGGTATTTTATTATGTAGTATTTTATTTATCTATTTATCTATTTATTTATCAACATTGCACATGCAGCTGACTTTGAGTTGCTACATAGTGTAGCAATATTTTAGGGAGCAATGAACTATTAGGCTGTTAAACAGCTATTACCACATTTGTAATTTTTATTTGTCATTTAAAGCTGAATGTTAGCAACATTTTTATATTCAGATACTGTATGGCTGAATTTTAGCAAATACCATACCTTTTCCACACATCATCTAATTTTTAATCACATTTCATTACTTTCTCTTTTGTATCTTTATGCCTTTACTCACTTCAACGAGGCTTCCGGTAACAGAAACTTAACTGTAACAGAAATTATCCTTGCTCTGCCTAGGTCCCTTTAACCAGCAGGCACAGCTATTTCAGCTGCTTCAAGGCCTGGAGCTCATTGCTTACAGCTCTTAGCTTCCTGGTTATCAAGAGACACCAGGACTTTTCACTCCAGAGCCCCAGGATGAGCCAAGGCCAGGACTCATCTGAGACCACATGCTTAAAAAGTTCCTTTCCTTTCCTTGCTCTGCTTCCCTTATTCCTCTACAGGTTTTTCCTGAGGAGCACTTCTTTCAGAAAACACATCTGAGGGCAGGGAGAGGGAAGAAGAGGAGTGATAGGGAGGCATTTTCAGGACTTGGAGCTGTCCTGAATGATATTGCAGGGACCTCCTGCCATATCCTGCCATAACCCACTGAATGGACTGGGGGAGAGTGTAAACTACAATGTAAACTATAATCCATGCAATGCAGCAATGCTCCAAGATGCATTCATCAAATGCAATGAATGTGTCACACTGATGAAAGAGGTTGTTGATGTGGGAGGAGTAAGGGGGCAGTATATGGGAACCTCATATTTTTTAATGTAACATTTTATGTGATCTATGTATCTTTTTAAAAAAATAATTTAAAAATTTTAATTAAAAAAATATATATATATTACTCCCCAATGGAGCAATATATTTTCTTTATATATATATAAAGAAAACACATGCACCCAAATCCAGGCCCTAAGTCTTGCTTCTCAGGAATCTCACCTAAGATAACACTATTCCCATCCTTTTCTGCCAGATGAGTGATTTTATCCTCCAGGGTCAAGTTCAAATGCATGTCCTCAGTATTCTACTCCCACCCCAGGAATCTGGAAAAATTCATGTATTTTCTCTGTACCTGAATAAAACATTCATTACTTATTTAGTCATCCAAGAACTATTTATTAAATATCTACTACATGCCAGGCACCATTTTAGGCATTAACAATGAAAAAGTGAATAAGACACACAATGTCCTGCTCTCAGGGCTCCTACATTCTAGAGAAGGGAGACATAGAATAAATACATGGAAGCAAATTAGTACACAAGATAAGTTTAGGCAGGAATAAATGTGATAACAAAAAACAAGTAAGCTGGTGCAATTAAATCAGACTCTTCTGACTGGGTGTTCAGGGAAGAGTGCTCTGAGGTGCTGAGACCTGAGGTTGCCCTCACAGAAAGCCAAGAGTTGCTCAAGAGCCTGGAGCATGCTGGTTTTACACACCAATATGCACAACACCCAAAATAATGCCTGGTCTTAGCCAGAGTGCCCACATGTTCTGAAATACCAAAACTACTGTTCCAACTCTTTTTTCGTAACTTTAGAATATTTTCCTTTGGTCTGATGGTAGAGACTTCTTGTTAAAAGCACATCTCATTAAAAGACCCTAAATTAAGCTTATACCAATGTTCATTAAAATATCCATGAAGCTACAGGCCATGTTAAAGTTCACCAAAAATTTATAAAAGTGTATAGTCTAAAATGTAAAACATAATGTAAACCATAACGTAATAAAAAAATTTTAATTGTATAATCTGAAATGTAAACCATAATGTAAACCATAATGGAACCATTAATAGCTGTACATCAGTTGCAGCAAATATAACATCCACATGTAAAAAGATCATTGCTGGGGAAGGGGAAAAATGGTTTGATGTTGGGTACATGGGAGACCCCATATTCTATATGTGAGTTTACTGTGACCTAAAACTTTTTTGAAGACGTAATACATTTTTTAAAAAGGATGTAGACACTGAGGAAGAAATGGAAGAGATTGCCTTGCCCATGTACATATAGGGCAACACCTATTACAGTGATGAAAGACAAAACATCAAAAAAAATTTTAGTGATTTATTTCATTTTTTAATATCTCAATTTATTTTTTACTTTATTTTAGTTTTTCTAAATTATTATGTATTCTTTTTCTAATCCTTAAACCTATTATTATTATTTCACTTTCCTATTAATTGAATTTGACAATATATTAGACTTCATTTTTTAAGAAGTTTTGGATCACAAAGGGTTTACAATGGCAGGGGAGGAGCACTGATGTGGGGTGTCATTGATGGGGGATGCATGGGTTGGAGGGAGTTCTCCTGGGCATTTATATAGGGTATATAGATATGTTCAGATATTTGTTGGGTATTGACACAGTGGGTAGAGTTTCACACAACAACTGAATTCTTGCTGAGTTCACATTCCAGGGAACTCTGTCATATTCCCCAATGGAGCAGCAGCAACCCCCCAAGTGCAAGGGCAAAAACCAGTGAAGGATGGTCCAATGATGGGCCCTTGATACTTATGACTATGCTTATGAGCCTGTGTGCTTGAAATTTCAACTAGCCCTAGAGCTGCAGGATGCCTAAGAGTTACCTCCTGAGAGCCTCCGTGTTGCTCAAATTTGGCCACTCTCTAAGCCAAACTCAGCATGTAAATGCATTACCTTCCCCCCAGCATGGGTAATGACTCCCAGGGATGAGCCTCCCTGAATTTCTACCAAGCATCAGCTTGTGAAAAAACTAGAAAAAGGCCTTGAATAAAAGAGGGAAATGGTAAAGACAAATGAGTTTATATGGCTAAGATACCTCAAAATGAGTCAGGACATTATCAGACAGGTCACGCTTACTCACATCTCAGCAGAATCCCAGAGACAGCCAAAGTAGAAACAACCCCAGATAGTGGTGCTCCTGAGTACTATGGAGACATCCAGGTCCTTTAGTCATGACAGATGGCTCTGGAGTTCAATGCCTTGCCAGTGGGCCCTACTTGGGAATTTGTGCTCCCAAATGTGATGGAGTTGGCCTCAGATGTGGCCTCTGTACACTTGCCTCTTCTGTCACTTTTACTGAACCTGTGGTTGATGCTGGAGTTGGTATAGGCTCAGGAGACCTGAGTCTCTGGACTGTGCATGTGCCAGCTGGGCCCTGAGCCTCAGCAGAGTTGCAACACCTACTCTCCAGTTCTTTGGACTTACCCAGGTCAGCTAACAGGGAGGTGATGATGGTCAACCACCACACCTGGGAACTGAGAGTATCTACAGCTGTAAGCAGGAGAATTGCATCCATCAGCCATGTGGGATCTAAGTCCCTCTTGATTTAGAGGTGGAGTGGACATCACCAATCCAGGGTCCTCAGGATGGAGGAATAAAGTATGGATTAGAGTAGACTTACTGGTATTCTACTATAGAATTATTGTGACTCTAGCAATGGAAGAAACTGTGTCATTGATGGGGAGACAGTGGCCACAGGAATAGCTGAAGGCAGGGAAAGGGAAGAAGAGGTGTGATATGGGGGCATTTTTGGGACTTGGAATTGACCTGAATGATATTGCAGGGACAGAGGCAGGACATTATCTATCCTGCCATAATCCACTAAATGGACGGGGAGAGAGTATAAACTACAATGTGAACTATAATCCATGCGGTATGGCAGTGCTTCAGAATGTATTCACCAAATGCAATGAATGTGCCACACTGATAAAGAGGTTGTTGATGTGGGAGGAGTGGTGGTGGGGTGGGGTGGGGAGTTGGGGTATATGGGAACTTCTTATATTTTTTAATGTAACATTTTGTGTGACCTATGTATCATCTTAAAAAATATATCCAGGAAGACTGAGGAAAGAAAAAAAAATCACATCTTGGAAGGTCAAGTTTTCTAGGCAAGAAATTGACAACATTTGACATATATTATAAAAACAGTGGATCGAACTTAATAAAGAACTATTGGGGTGGGGAGGGGGGGCACATGCATACTCTAATTCACATAGTGCAGTCCTGCACTGCAAAGAGGAAGGTTTTTCTTGGTTCCGAGATCTAAGATCAATGCCAAATGCCAACAGGCAGTAGCATAAGCATGAAGTAGATAAGAATAAATCTGACAAGAAAAAAAGAGGAGTAAATTTTTTTTTAAAAATCTTCCATAATGTGCTGTTAGATAAAAACATATATTGAGTTTTAGGTAAGAAAGTGGGATACTTTAAAAATAGTTCTTTTTCTAAATTTACTTACACTTTAAAATAATGTCAGTATCTTTAAAAAATGAAACAATAAAGATTTATTCATTTAAGAAAGTTGAAAGAATTTATCATCAACAAAACTGCACTAAAAGAAAGTTATTCACGCAAAAGGAACATGATAACAGGAGGAAATTTGCCTTTTCACAAAGGAATAGGAGTGATAGAAATGGTAACATGTGGGTAAATACAAGATATTCTTATTTTTTGAAACTCTTTAAAAGAAATTGCTTAAAGCAAATATAATAGCTGTGTATTGTGGAGTGTATACATAAGTAGAAGCAAAAGGTATAGTAAAATTAACATGAAGAATGTTGGGGGAAATTGAAGTATATACTATGGTAAGATATTTATATTACATATGAAGTGTTTTAATATCATTTGAAAGCAAATTGTTATAAGTTAAAGATGCACATTATAAAAGCTGAAGCAACCACTAAAATAATAAAGAGATATAACTATTAAACCAATGGGAGAGATGTAATGAAATCATAAACAATATACCATAAAAACTTAAGAATGCGAAAAATGAAGATTAAAAAGGAAAAAAGGACAAGCAGACAAAACTGAAACAAATTTAAATAAAGTAGATTTAAATACCACCTCTAAAAATTATATAAGTATAACTTGTCTAAACAATCTAATTCGAAGGCAGATTGTCAAATTAGATTTTTTATAAAAAGCAAGACCTGACTATATGCTCTAAATGCTGCCTCTAAGAAACCCACTTTAAATATAAAGACACAGAGAAATCAAAAGGATGAAAAAACATAATATGAAAAATAACAATCAAATAAAACTGGAGTTATTTTAATATCAGACAAAGGAGATTTTTTAAAATCAGGGATACTACCCATGGCAAAGAAAGTAAATTCATAAAGATAAAAGAAGCAATTCATAAAGGGGACATACCAATCCTAAATATGCATGTACCTAATATCAGAGCTTCAAAATACATGAAGAAAAAATCCATGAGAATAGAAACAAACTTACAATTATCACTGGAGATTTTAATACTCGTCTATCAATAATTGTTAAACAGTCAGATAATCAGCAGATACAGAAGACTTGAACAACGCTATCAACCAAATTGGACTCCTTGATATTTATAGAACACACCAATCCAAAAAAACGAAAAACAACAAAAAAACCACATTAAATTCACATTCTTTTCAAGTAACATGGAATGTTCACCAAGATAGACCATAAACTGAGCCATAAAACAAATCTCAATAAATTGGATTGGATTGAACTTATACAAAATATGTTCTCTGACTAGGTGAAATTATAGTAGAAATAAAAAGAGATGATATCTACAAAATAACTGAGCATTTAGAAAGTAACTGAAACATTCTAAATAACTCATGAACCAAAGAAGAAATTTCAAATAAATTAAAAATGTCTTGATCAAAGGAAAGTTAAAACACAATATATAATATTTCTGGGATGCAGTGAAATTAGAGGAAATTTTATAATTTTAAATGCTTATATTAGAAATTAAGAAAGGTATCATATTGATGATCATGTTTTCCAACTTAAGGAACTAGAAAAAGAAGAGGAAATTACACACAAAGTAAGAAGGAGGGAAATTATAATAATGGAACCCAAAAGATTGAAAGGAAAAAAAAGCAGAAAAACAGAGAAACCAATGAAATCATAATCTGGGTCTTTGAAAAGATAATTAAAATGTATAAAGTCCAGTCACATAGATCAGATCAGAGGGAAGACACACAATAAATACACTGCAGACATCTATGGAGCCTATAAGCATCAGAAAATTAACGTGGGGAAGCGGACGTGGCTCAATGGATAGAGCATCCATCTACCATATGGAGGGTCCAGGGTTCAAACCCAGGGCCTCCTGACCTGTGTGGTGAGCTGGCCCATGCTCAGAGCTGATGTACGCAAGGAGTGCCCTGCCACGCAGGGGCGTCCACCACGTAGGGAAGCTCCACGCACAAGGAGTGTGCCCTGCAAGGAGAGCTGCCCCACGTGAAAAAAGTGCAGCCTTCCCAGGAGTGGGGCCACACACATGGAGAACTGACATAGCAAGATGATGCAACAAAAAAGAGACACAGATTCCCGGTGCCGCCTGATAATACAAGTGGACACAGAAGAACACACAGTGAATGGACACAGAGAACAGACAACAGGGGGGAAGAGGAGAGAAATAAATTAAAATAAATCATAAAAAAAAAGTCAGCTTTAAAAAAAAAAAGAAAGAAAATTAACATGGAACCTTATAAACAATCTTATGCTAGATATATCAACTATGATGAAATGTATGAATTACTTCCAAGGCACAAACTGTCAAAGTTCATACAAGAGGAAAAAGATAACCTATAAAACCTTAAATTTATTAGAGAAATTGAGTCTATATTTAAAATCCTTCCCCCAATGAAAACTCCATGCTAAAATGAGCTCATTTTAAATTTTTTTTTTTTTTAGGATTTATTTATTTATTTAATTTCCCCCCCTCCCCTGGTTGTCTGTTCTTGGTGTCTATTTGCTGCGTCTTGTTTCTTTGTCCGCTTCTGTTGTCGTCAGCGGCACGGGAAGTGTGGGCGGCGCCATTCCTGGGCAGGCTGCACTTTCTTTTCACGCTGGGCAGCTTTCCTCACGGGCGCACTCCTTGCGCGTGGGGCTCTCACGCGGGGGACACCCTTGCGTGGCACGGCACTCCTTGCGCGCATCAGCACTGCGCATGGCCAGCTCCACACGGGTCAAGGAGGCCCGGGGTTTGAACCGCGGACCTCCCATATGGTAGACGGACGCCCTAACCACTGGGCCAAAGTCCGTTTCCCTCATTTTAAATTTTACCAAATATATAAGGTAAGAAATCACAGCAAATTTAAACAAACTCTTCATAAATTAGTCTTCCCAACTTATTTTATGAGGTCATAAATATCCTGAAACCACATCTAGACATTACAAGGAAAGAAAATTACAGACTGTAATTCCTCATTAACTTAAATGCAAATATCTTTTAAAATGTTAAGATTAAATTTAGCAACATATACAGAGAATAAGAAACATTACTAAGTATGGTTTATCCCAGAAATTTATGGTTGACTTTGAAAACTGAATAGTGTAATTCATCATATTACTATATTGAAAAGGAAAAAAAAATCCTATCAAGGGATTGAAAAAAATATTTGACAATATTCACCCCCATTCATTCTTGAAAGGGAAAAAATAGTCATTAGCAAATTAGTAATAGAAGAGAACTCCCTCAACAGAGTGACAGGAATCTATGAAAAACCTGCAGCTAACATCATAATTAATGGCTAAAAGCTGAGTACTATTGCCGAAAGGATTGAAAACATTATTAGTATATCTGCTCACACCACTTTTATTCTATATTGCAATAGAGGACCTAGCAAGTACAATAAAGTAATAAAAAGAAATAAGTGGGTCCTCATCAAAATTTAAAAGTTTTGGGAGGGTGTGGTGTGGGGTATGTGGGAATCTCTTGTATTTTTTAATGTAACACTTTTTGTGATCTATATATCTTCAAAAAAATACAATTTAAAAAATGCTCAAAAAAAGGAAAATATAAATTTTGAACTAGAAAAAAAATTAAAACTTTTGTGCCTCAAAGTAATTTATCATGAAAATAAAATGACAACCTATACAATGGAAGAAGATATTTGGAAACCACATATCTGAAAAAGGTTTAATATCCAGAATATGTAAAGAAATCCCTCAACTTAACAACAAAATGTTAGCAGAAGGCTCTGGGTTCTTGGCTTATGTCACATAAAAGACTTTCAGGAGGCTCCACAGGGTAGACAAGGGAGTCAAGAGTTTTTGAGAAAAAGAAAAGTGCACACCCTCTGAGAGTGGATTGCGGCAGTGCTGCAGGGAGACACGCGAGCGTGGGGCCCCAGGTTAGGCCTTTTTTGGGACCCTTTTCTAATGCTGGGGAGGGGCCCCAGGTGCTTGCTCTTCTGATTGGTTGCCCTACCTGTTACCTCTCAGGGGGCCAAAGATGAGGCCTTCTGTTTGGGGTTATCTGGGACCACAAGGGAGGCCTGTTTGGAGAAATATGGAGGCTACACTTGACCCCAGAAAGAGATCCAGGTGGGACTGCAGGGTCTTTCCGACTTTATCCTTTTTTTCATTTTTTAATAAAATTTTACTGAAGTATATCATTCATACAAGAGCATGCATAAACAACAAATGTTGAGTAATATTTGTGAATTTACAGAACAAACATGCATATCATCATCCAAGGATCCCATAGATCTCCCCACCACCAACACCTTGCATGGTTTTAAAGCATTTGTTACAAACCATGAAAGAGCATTGTCAAAATATTACTACTAACTATAGCCCATGTCATACATTTGGTGTGTTTTCCCCCCAGCATAATAGTAATATAATACCAGCTTTACTCCTAGCAGCAACCTTCCGCTCTGAAGTTTCCCAGTGGGGTCTCGCGGCCGTGTTCTCTGCCAGCTCTCAGCCACCTTCCCTCTCTCCCTATACTAAAAAGACAAACCACCCAACTAAAAAGGGCAAAAGACTTCAGTAGACATCTCCCCAGAGAAGATATACAAATGGCTACAAAGCAGATGAAAAGACGCCCAGCATGATTAGCCACCATGGAAAGAAGAAGAAATTACACACAATTCAAAACCACGAAGAGATACTAGTTCACAACTGCTAGAATGGCTGCTATTAAAACAAACAAACAAACAAACAAACAAACAAGGACCATGAAAAATAACAAGTGTTGTAGAGGATGCAGAGAAAGAGGAACATTCATTCATTGCTGGTGGGATGTAAAATGATGCAGCTGCGACGGAAGACAGTTTGATGGTTCCTCAGAAACCATCAAGTATAGAGCTGCCACTTGACCTGGCCATCTCGTTACTAGGTATATCCCCAGAGTTGAAAGCAGAGAGTCAAATAGATATTTGCACATCGATGTTCATAGCAGCATTATTCACAATTGCCAAAAAGTGGAAGCAATGAATGTATTAATAAAATGTGGTATATAGATGGAACAATGGAATATTACTCAGCATTAAAAAGGAATGAAGTCCTGACACATGCGACAACAGGGATAAAACCTGACAACACCATGTCGTGTGAAATAAGCCAGACACAAAAGGACAAATATTTAATGATCTTACTGATTGGAAAAAATTAGTATAAGCAAACTTATAAAGTCAGAATCTAGAATGTAGGTTATTAGGGCTGGCATGGGGCTAGAGAATGGGAATTTAGGGTTTAAAATGCACTAAGTTCCTATTTGAAATGACAGAAGCGTTTTGGTAATGGGTGGTGGTGATGATAGCACAACATTGTGAACACAATAGCACTGAAATATACCTATCTTCGTATGATTAAAAGGGGAACTGTTAGATTGTATATATGGTAACAGAATAAAAAAAAACTAAACATGGAACTACACTACACAAACACGAACCCTAAAGTAAATCATGTCATCTAGTTAATAGTGCAATGATAAAAATGTGCTGTCATCAATTGCAACAAATGTTCCACATTGATGTGGGGTGTGGTGGTGGTTTGGTGTATGATGGGAATCCTTTATTTTATGCATGATTATTCTTTCAATCCACAAGTTCTCTAATAAAGAAAAATAAATACATTTTAAAAATATGTAACTGCTACAAAAAGCAAAGTCTGAACACTTGTAACCCCCTCCTTCCTTTATGAATAGATACTGTAAAAAAAAAAAGACTGAGATGGGAAATGAAAACAAAGGTGCGAATGCCATGGGTTGATCTAGCAGGCTAGTGTGCCTGGACAGCAATTAAAACAGTTAAAGCACAAATAATACTTTACAGAAATAGGAGTTTGAGTCAACATTTTTCACCGGTGAGATGTTTTTTTTAAATGATCACTTCATCGTTTTTCTAAGCTGACCATTTTTTTCTAAAATTTATTTTATCTCAGTCTTCACACTAATTTCAAAGTGTTCCATTTTTATACTGAAAAAAGGTGTCCATTTAATAACTACGGCATCAGCAACAACATGAACGGTGCTGCCTAAACCTGCATTTATAAACAAGTGGATAAAAGGAAGTTAAGTCCTGATCAGGTATTTGCAAGGTCCCTTTGGAAGCTAAACAAATCAGAGATGGCAGTGATTTACTCTACCAGCCAACAGCATGAGAAGAGTTAATGCAATTTAAGAAATATTTGCATTAAAGTTCAGCATGCAGAGTATATGAATTACATCTGAACTGTACCCAATGAAGGGTATGAAAACTTTTAACAATTACCAATCTTACAAATATTCTTGCCTCAGATTATCTAAAACTAAAAACAGGCCAGTCTTGCATGCAGTTGAGCAGGTGTGTTTTAAGTAGCAGGGCCATCATGCTGGTTTGTCTAAGAGACAGTCTAAGAACATTCTCAAAAGGGTTCTGTTTTGAACAAGACACTTACATGCTCACCCTAGATTAAATTTCCCCAGGAAGACTTCCAATTCCACACAATCGCTTCACAGGGGCTAAGATTCACATCTTCATTGCAATCATCGATCTAGGCATATCCTCCCACTTGGGAGGGTGACGCTTTGCTCCTTGACCGCTTGGTGTGACCCTGGTGTACAGGCGTTCAAAGGTTCAGAGCACCTGGAAACACTGTGTTCCTGCTGCAGGAAAAAGGAAGGTGTGGCTGAAAGTCGGTGAACAGTGGAGATTGGACGACTGGGATGACTCATACAAACCACACAGACTCCAAAAGGTGGCATTTGGTTGCCCCATCCAGGCTACAGAAGCCTGTAGAGTCACTCTCTATAGCATGGGCTATTGAGGCAGATAACGTAGGTTTTAATTCTGGCTTTTTCATCTAGAAATTGTGAGATTTGGGGCTAGTAATTAACTTCTTTCAGCCTCAACTTTCTCATTTATAAAAAGTTGATACTAATCCTAACCTCATACAGTTGTCAGAGGGGATGCTGTAAATTCACATCGTCTTGTGAATTGTATTTATATAGTAAATATTTTTTCTTTTCATAAGAGTATTTGGTGTGGAAGAACTTGCCATTGTTTTGAAAATGACACTGCTTTTCATATTCATAACAAAGATTAATGAATATATTCCTTCTATAATGTCACTAAATACTCAAATACACTATTTTACCTTCCTCTTTTTTTCATCCCTCATCTTCATCTCTTTCTTTGCTCTTGTAAACAGTTTTTATTCCACCACTTTCTAAGCTAAATCCAAGATGAGGGATATAAAAAAATGTTAAGGCAATAAAGAAGATACAAATTTTAATTGGAAAGTAATTAGAAAGTAGAGCAAATGCTAGATTTCCAACTTTTGAAATATTTGCATTCCTCTAAAATTCAGATGTTAGATCCCTAGGATTTTTAATTGTTTAGTAATGTCCTGATGTAGGCGATCATGAATTATCCTATTTTCATAAGAGCTCATGGTCTTGTTGAAAAAAGTAAAAATGCACATGATAAACGATGGCACAGGCAGAACGTATTTTTAAGAAGTTTTTATACATAATTTTCGTCGTCGAGGAGAGTTCACAATGTGCTCGGCGTGGGTGCATAGAGGGGGCGGGGGGATAAGAGAAAGCTTCGTGGGTGAGGGGGCGCTAGAATGGTAGGGTTTGAATGTGAAATATAAGGAGGGCATTGCTGAGGGGGTGAGAGAGGAACCACAGAAGCAAAACCTGAGTGATGAGGGCAATATTGGAGCAACCATGGATTGCTTTGGCTAGAACGTAGGGTCCATAAAGGAGTAGAGGATAGATCAATGACACTGGGCCGAGCCCAGCATGCCAAGCCTGCTTTAGCTGGTGGACTCAGATATCAATCCACCCAGCGGTGGAATAGCAAATGTACTGTTGTAGAATTTGAGAGAGGTTCAACTATTTGCGTATAGAGAGGCCAGGACTCAGGAATGATTTTGAGAAGGAAAAATGGTTTATTGATGGCCGGCCGGACTTGGGAGCTTTCTGTTTCAATCCCGAGCCCCGAACAAGATTTTCAAATTTCTTTTATACAGAGAGGAAAGGCCAAACGGTCCCTTTCTTTCAGTTCTCAATAGGCTTGAATTAGCATATATATCTTCCACATCTTAGGTAAGCTTTTAGCATGGACTCCAGACACTCTAGATAAGCTTTTAGCATATTTGGTTTTCATTTCCCCTAAATACATTGTTAAACTGTTTCCTGGGACTAGAGTCGTTGCCATTGTCACTAAGGGCAGGACTGCAACCTCTTACCGTTCCACACCCACAAGTCAAACAGCTTAGGTTATCTCTGAAGAAACAAAGAGCCTCCCACCCATAGCCCACATCAGTACGAAAATTAAATAAGTTATCTAGAGTCTCTCACATATAGCCGGCTTGCAGTGCATGGCATTTTTCTTTTATTCAGTAGACAATGTGAGACCAATGAAGCATCTCAGCAGAAAACTGACCTGGCCAGAGCTTTCCTCAGGACAAAATAACAGAGCAGCCATACTCTATAAAACATTGTAGAATTGAGAAAAAAAAAATGTGATTTTTGTGTGCATGTGTGTCTGTGATTTTTAAAAACGCAGTCCTATTTGTTCCGGGCTTTGGACCTGCTTTAAACTATACTAAGCCAGAATTTCACCCAATTTATTTCCCTGAGAAAACTCTCACCGTGTTACATAAAACTAACAAGTACAAGGTTCCCAAGAACAATCTTTAAAAAGAATGTGTGACCTGGTGTAGACTGGGGCACTTAATATTTTAACACATAAAGGAAGGTTTAGGGATGGAAGTGTAAGGGTTGCAGCTAAAATTGAAGGCATACATTTTGACAGACTGAAAACAACATCCAACGAAGTGTTTTAACGATGCTAGGAAACAGCTATGGCAGATGGACCAGGCTAACTCCCGGCAGGCGGGGTTGGGCGGCTCTTTTGGAACAAAGGATTCAGATAGTCAGTGAGGATCAAGAGTGATTCAAAGCGGTGAGCACAATCTGACAACAGCCTCTTTTGCACCAGTTTCAGTACACAGTGTGTCTGCATGGTTAGGGAAGAGTTTTTTCCTGCAACCCTCTGCAAAAAAGGAGATAAAAATACTTACATGGAGCATCATTTCATTAAGCCTCAGGTACAAAATCATACGCACCATTCAGTTCACCTGTGAGACAGTTTTCTGGCTCCTTTCTCTGGTCCCAGTGCAGCATTTCCTTTCCATCGCCATCTCTTTCTCAATGCCTGGGAAAAAACCCTACCCACAATGCCCCAGGCAACTTCCCTACCAAACATTTGCCACTTGCTACTAAAATGTTGCATTTAGCTGAACCTTCTAACAATAATCTGTTTTTGCCCTTAGCTGAAACTTATTGTGCATTAAGACTGCCCAGTAAAAGGGATTCTACACTCTCAGGAAACTGAATGAATTGGATTTGGAACATAGCTTCAATTACGTTGGCAAGCACGTAATAATTTGTCTCAACATAGGAAAAAATACAGTGATGCACTAGGAGAATCCAATTATCAAATAGAGACTGATAGATTGATGGATCGATAGAGATGGATGTGGATATAGGTATAGAAGTAGGCATAGATACAGATTGTACTAGTATTAAATCACTCTTAAGTTGCTGAAATGTTTCCTCATAAATTTTCCAAAACACTAAAATACAGCCATCAGGTTTAAAGTGAAGATGGGTGCTAAACAGATCAGTTACAATGGAAACCAAACATTCAGAGCTAAAAATTGAAAATGCTTACTTTTCACTTCACTTCCTTAAGATATGTTTAATAGAATTCAGAGGCCAGGGTGGAAAGAGAGCTTATCTGGAGGCAGATACTGCTCTGTTCATGTTCTCTCCAAAGCTACATGGCTTTGAACAAGCTACTTGAGCTCTCTAAACATCAATTTTCTTATCTGGGAGAGTATTATTTACCTTAAATGCTTTTCAGTTATTAGAAGAGATAACGTATGTTAAAGTGTTCATGGTATGAGGATGAACACTCTTATTTATTAAACAGAACCCCAATAAAATAGAGAACAGTAGGCTATTGGGCAAGACCACAAACAATTATAGACAAAACCTGGTTCAAATCCCAGCTTTTCCACTTATTAGCCGAATGCTCTGGTACAAATTTCCAAACCTCTTCATTATCTATGTTGCTTTGTATGGAAAAATGGGATCAATAACAATATCGACCTTACAAATTTGTCAAAGAACTAAGTGTCTAAATTAATTGCTCAATAAATCTTGGCCATGATAGTGGTGTCTTAGTTTTCCAGGCTGCTATGACAAACACCACACAATGAGGTGACTTAAACAATGGGTAATTTGTTGGTTTATGGTTTTGAGGTTAGAAGTCCAGAACTGAGGTGACAGCAAGGTGATGCTTTCACCTCAAGGTCTGTGGCATTCTGGTGTTGAATGCCAGTGATCTTGGGGTTCCTTGCCTTGAACGCCTCACATGACAGGGCGAGGCCCTCCTCTTCTCATCAGTGTTCCTTTAATGGCTGGTTTGGGGCTCCTCCTTGTGGCCTTCTCTGACTATGTCTGAATTTCCTATATGTCTAATTTAAAGTCCGACCTCATTCCATTGGTCCATACCTCTACTAAAATTAATGTCTTTAAGAGGTTCTCTCTATAATGGGTTCCCACTCATAGAAAGTGGATAAAGATTAAGAACATGTCTTAACTGGGGTACATATTTCTATCTAACATAGACACTAATTTTATATCTACAATGGCCAAGACACAGTCTAGGCATTATATGTCTATGCTATCTCCAGTTCTAGAAGCTGTATTATTTGCTTCACTTTATAGACAAGAACACTAAGGCAGAGAGGCTGAAGCTTACCCAAAAGGACCCAGTGTGCATTGGCTCAGCAGGGATAGGAAATAATTTTCTGGGGCACAATATACTCCCAGATTGTGTACTAAGTCATGATCCTCCACTTTTTATTTCTCAATCACTTACTGTGTGCCAAACATTGCACTAAATACTATATTTTCTCTTTTAAAACCCTCGGGAAAAAAACCCTGAGATAGCTCCAAATGGTGTCATTTTATAGATACCATATGCCAGATTGCTCTGGTCGTAAGAGCTATACCGCAGACAAAACAGGTACTCTCCCTGCTAGCTAGGAGCTTAGGTTTGAGTGGGAGGAGACAAATAAACAAGTCCATAGCTAATATGCCACCTGGTGTTAACTACTTCGGAGAAAATTAAATAAAATAAAGGTGATTGACAGTGCCGGGGGAGTGGTTGGGGAGTCAGAGGTGCTACTTTATCTCTAGTGGTCATGGATGGGCTCATGAATTAAGTCACATTTTTCAAGAAGACCTGAGGGCGGCGGGAGAAGGAGCCCTCGTGGTACTGTAGGAATCGCCTACAGGCACAGGAGCGACGCTGCAGAGCCCTGAGTCAGGACCAAGCTTGCTGTGTCAGAAGAAGCACAGGGAGCAAGGATGGCTGAGGCAGAAGGAGCAGGGGAGAGAGCGGTCAGAGAAGGAGCAGAGCAGGAGCCAGGGCTTTCAGTACAGGGGGAAGGAGGTCTGTTCAACTCTGAAGGGAGGGGAAACCCGCGGAGGCTGCAGTACAGAATATAAAGGACCAGGGTAGAGGACAAGAGAGCAGTACGGACGTTACCCCGTCGTTTTCACGTCCACCTTGGGTCTGCTGAGGCTCTCTCCAGGTCGGCTTGACTCTGAGACCCCGAGTGACAGCACAGAGAGATATGACATGCTTCCAGTCTCACAGCACAAGGAAGTGACAATGTGAGGAACCATGCCTTGGCTCATAAAGCCAAACCTAACTTCCATTCCCATTTCAGTGGCCAAAGCAAGTCACAGTATCAATCCCAACATCTTGAGGATGGAGATAGATAATTCTCATCTGGGAAGGAGGGAAACAATAATTCAATCTACCACAGGATAAAGGATATAAATTTGGAAATCAATGGCATTAAGACACCAGTGAGAGCCATGGGACTGGATGGGATCACCAAGACTGTGATCATAGGAAAAAAGCAGAGCTCTCACCCCAGGCTACTGTGGATTTTCAAGGTCTGAACACATCAGGAAAGGCATCTGCAAAGAAATTGTCAGCAGTGTGGAAAGAGAACAGAATTGGTGTCCTGGATGTCAAGTAAAATAAATGTTTTAAGAAGGAAAGAGCGATCAGCATGTGTTGATCAAATACAATGAGGACTAGGAATTGACTATTGGATTTAGCAATGTTCACTTTATTTGTGACCTTGACAATAGCAATTTCTGTAGAGTGATGGGGATGAAAGCCTGAGTCAAGTGCGTTCAAATATAAGTGGGAGGAGAAGAAATGGTGTATAGGCAACTCTCCCAACGAGTGTTGCTGCATGTAACACAGTGCACTGTCATCAGTAAAAAGCATTCCCCCTCCATGGGAGAGAGAGGTTAAATCAAATCAGCAGCTTCTACTGATAGAAGCTTCTGATTTTTAAGAAAAAGACAGGTGTCATAGAAACATCAATAGTCATTCATTCTGTGAGTTCTTGAAAAATACAAGAAAACCAGGGTAACACTTGGAAAGTCATGCTTTTCCTTTAAAACGAAGAGGGATACAGTTGGAGAAAATACAGCTCTTACTGGGACACGGAGACAGACTGACCATAAGCAAAGAATTTATTCATTGAGAAGCTCGCCCAGTGGAGGGGGTCTGAAGAATAGACTTTAATCCCCCCACCAGCATGGTGGGGGTCTGAAGACAGACTTCAGCCACTCCTGGAAGGGGGGGACTTGAATTTATACAGAACTTTCCTAGGGGGGGGAATGCTAGTTAGTGGGAGTGGGGGTTGAAGGTCTGAGTGAGGTAGTGGGAGGGGGTTGACGGAGTCTCTGTCTTCTTGGAATGCAGCAGGAGCAAATGTTTCTTTTGATCTGTAAGGTTTTAAAAGGTTTGTAAATAGTGAAGGTTTCTGTCTCCCTCTCCCTCTGATATGCAGGTAGAGGTAGTAAAGAGTGCCAGTTCCCTCTGATATGCAGATGGGAAAATCTCTATCTCCCTTCATTCCTGTCTCTGTGGGGTTCCTTTGTTTAACCTGTGTGAAAGTGCCACACAGGGGAGGGGGTTTACCTTTTTCCCAATGCATATCAGGGGAAACTGAGGTACAGCTTGTTAATTATCACAAACCTCTAACAGACACCTATCAACTTCACTTCATTCACATGTCACTGAGTGTCCAATTGTTAATGGGCACTACACTCTAGGGAAATCGAGGCCCTGACTGTCTTCATTGTGGTATCCCTGCCATATGTTCCTAACATATAATGTTCACCTAGAAGGCTAACTAACCAAACAAATTAGGTCAGTTCCTCTTCCAAATCCCTTGTATATTTCTTATCCACATTTTTTCCTTTATGGAAAATGTGACCAGGTTCTGGACAGTAGTTGTCACAGGTATGATGGCCCTCTGCACAAGTGGGTAGCCCACCTCTCACACAGAGGCCTGGCTTTGTGCTTTCAGCACCTGCACGTCATTGTGCAATTAGGAGATATTTAAGAATTTAAGAGATGATTGCTCAATCATCATGTAGTTCTCAGGAAACCCCCTTATTTTTGTTCCCATGTGTTTTGCCTAACTGGATGGGTGAGAGAATGAGTCCAAAATAATAATAAGAACAACAACAACTCTGCGTAACTTGGAAGAGTGTTTTTTACTGTACATATGGAATAAGTGTTATCATCAAGGCAATTCCTTCTTGACTACCTGACTTCCAGAAACAATCAAAGAATCTGTGCTTTGGGGTTCATATTCAAGTTATTAATAAAATAAAGTGGCTACCTGCAAAGCTCATTGCCAGGATGGACCCCTTTCCAAGAAAAGATTTTCCAGGAAACAAAAACAATTGCCATGCAGGGGCTTTCCATGAAAATGGAACAATGGGACACATCCGAGATACAGAGAATCCTTTACTTTTTTCCCTTAAGCTATCAATAATTCATAATTTTTCTTCTTATTACCATATAATCCCTTGAGAATTCAGAAACTCTTACTGAATTCTTAAAATAAGAAAAAAGTTCTTACTTTTACAGCAAAATAGTCATTTGCAAAGGTTCAATAAGAATTTGTCTACCTTGTTAATAGGGCCTGTTTGGAGTCACTGATTATTTAACAAAGGCTTTTGTCTGGAATGTCATATCTGAGAATGATGCTTATTTAATCAGATATGTCCAGACACTTTTAAGGAACTAAGGTTGGCTTTAGAAAGCCAATGCTTATAAAACCCTCTTGGAAAAACCTGTCCAGTACCTGATTTCAGGGATCCCAGACTTACACATGATGAAGGAATGTCACTTTCTGGTAGGCATAGGAACCACATGATTCTTTGGCAACTCAAGAAAGAGGAATTCACCCAAATCTATAGGCACTGCAGGTGGCACCTGGTATTTAGTTCTTGGCTTGGCTACCTAGTCTTGAGAGGCTTTTAAAATTCAATTTGAGTTCCTCATGAAAATTTCCAGCAATGCAAACTTAAAAAGGTCTATATGGTAAATTGCCATTCTTGTTGCACCTATGTAAATAATCAGCCAAGCAGCCAAGTATAATGAAAACCAGCCTTATTTTATGATCAAGAATAATCGTTCTTGGGTTATGATCAAAAGGAGGGTGACTATAGAAATAAATTTTGTGTTTTAGTAAAAAACTATAGCATAGTCATGTGGGTTATGATTCTGCTCTTGTTCATTTTCTGAGATAGTTTGCATCCCCTTTGTAAACTGCAGATAACTGGATAATGTTGTTACTTGTTATAAATTGGATTAGATCTTGAATCCTGTATATATTGTCTACCCTTAATGCCAGTCAGATAGCTATTTTAGAACTGTCTCTTTAATCTAGTGAACCGAGATTAAAAATAAAAATAATAGGCATTCTTTCCCAGAGTAGGGACATATCTATAATCCACACAAGTTAGTAAATAATACCACTCCAAGAGTCTTAAATGTTACTGAATAGCCACCCAACAACCACTTGCTGCAATCAAAAAAGGAATAAAAGGAACAGAATGACTGATCAAGCCTACTCAATTGCCTGACAAGAAAAGAAATCAATGGTAGTGACCAGAAATGTTTGGCCAACTTTCCAATAAGATCTTTGGGAAAATGATCCAAATTTGGAACTTTTAAATAAAATAAAATTTCTACCAGCATTGGGCATTGCTGGGATGGAATTTTTCCAAGAAAGAATTTTCCAGATGACAAAAAATAATGATCTACAGGGGTTTTCTTTTAAAATGCAATAATGGAATGTACCTGTATTAGTCAGCCAAAGGGGTGCTGATGCAAAATACCAGAAATTGGTTGTTTTTTAAAGGGTATTTATTTGGGGTAGGAGCTTACAGATACCAGGACATAAAGAATAACTTACTTCCCTCACCAAAGTCTATTTCCACATGTTGGAGCAAGATGGTTGCCAACATATGCCAGGATTCAGGCTTCCTGGGTTTCTCTGGGCTCAGCTCCTCTGTTTTTTTTCCACAAGGTCAGCTGTAGACTATGAGGTTCTCTAGGTTTTGCCTCTCTCCACAAGGTCATCCATAGACTATCAGGAGAACGGCTCTGTCTCTCTCCCCGGGTCTCCAACTTAAGACTTAAGCATTCAACTCCAATATCAAAACTCCAACATCAAAAACCCTCAGTTCCGTCCTTTGCCAGCCCTTTTATCTGTGAGTCCCACCCACCAAGAAGGGGGGACTCAGTGCCCTAATAACGTGGCCCAATCAAAGCCCTAACCATAACTTAATCATGCCCAGGTACAGACCAGATTTTAAAAAAAAAAATCTAATATCTATTCTTGGAATTCATAACCATATCAAACTGCTACAGTACCCTACAAGATTGCAGATTAGCAACACTTGGTGATAAAGCCAGTTTTCGTCCAATAGAGACAGTTTATCATAATGGACAAGCATACTATACAATAGCATACCATACCATACCATAGCAATGTATATCTTCTCCCCACTTTTTAAGACTCCCCTATGTAAAATGCAAAGTTAACAATAGCTTCTGCATTTGCCCTATGTAAGTTCTTTCTTTCCACCCCATCAGTGAAGCTCCTTTCCAAATGTAGTTCAGATGCTGCCTAATGCATGAGTCATAAACTATTCAAATAATTCCCATAAATAATACTTTGTCTAAAATTTATAACACAGAGACAATTTACATTGAGCCCCTAGGTAAGAGGAAGAAACTGACTTCCAGAGTTAGCACAACAAAACATTCAAATGCCCAGAGGGCAACAAAAGATTACAAGCCATACAAAGAAACAGGGAGAGATGGCTCATTCAAGGGAATAAATTAAAACTTCAGAGGGAAAACAAACAGTGGAACAACTAACCAAAAACATTCAGTCAAATCTCAAGAATCAATTCAAGGAGTTAAAGGAAAATATGGATAGAAATAAATATGGTTATAGATCTAAGGTGTATAAAGAAGATGCATCAAAAAAAAAAAAGAATTAGTTACATTTAAAGGAAACATAACAAAGCTTATGGGAATGAAAAACTCAATAGCAGAGAAAAAAATACACTAAAGGCATTCAACAGCAGATTTAAATAAACAGAAGAAAGAATCTGTGAACTAAAAGTCAGGACAATTGAAATCATACAATTGGAATATCAGATAAAGAAAATGAAGAAAAAAAAGCAAAACAACCCTATAAGTATAGGTGCTTATGAAGCACAATGGACTCCAGAGATGATAAACCCTAATAGATTACTCAAAGTCACAAACTAATTGAAATATCAAAAGTCAAAGGTAAAAAGAATTCTGAAAGCAGCAAGAGAAAGGTGATTCATGACATACAAGGGATTTTCAATAAGACTAATTGCCAATTTTTCATCAAAAACCATGGATGCAAGAATGTGGTGGGATGACATATTTAAAGTATTGGTAGAGAAAAATTGCCAGCCAAAACCTCATTATCCAATAAAACTGTCTTTCAAAAGTAAGGGAGAGATTGAGATATTTACAGATAAACAAAAACTGAATGAATTCATCACCAAGACACCTGGCCTAGAAGAAACACTGAAGGGAGTTCTTCAGATCAAAAAGAAAGGACAGGGAAACGGACTTTGGCCCAGTGGTTAGGGCGTCCGTCTACCATATGGGAGGTCCGCGGTTCAAACCCCGGGCCTCCTTGACCCGTGTGGAGCTGGCCCATGCGCAGCGCTAATGCGTGCAAGGAGTGCCGTGCCACGCGGGGGTGTCCCCCGCGTGGGGGAGCCCCACGCGCAGGGAGTGCGCCCGTGAGGAAAGCCGCCCAGCGTGAAAAGAAAGAGCAGCCTGCCCAGGAATGGCGCCGCCCACACTTCCCGTGCCGCTGACGACAACAGAAGCGGACAAAGAAACAAGACGCAGCAAATAGACACCAAGAACAGACAACCAGGGGAAGGGGGGGAATTAAATAAATAAATAAATCTTTAAAAAAAAAAAAAAAAGAAAGGACAGGAGATAGTACCTTGGGGCACTATGAAGAAGTGAAAATCTCCAATAAAGGAAACTATATGGATAAATACAAAACCTAATAGTATGATACCCTCGGTATGTTAGTCTATTCTTTATTCCTCTAATATCTAGAGTACAATTAAGAAATAATCATATTTCCATATTGTAGGTCCACAGAATATAAAGCGGTAATGTGTGACAAAACAGCATAAAGAGGGAAATGGTGAGGTATAGAAATAGAAACTGGGTGTGCTACTGAAATTAAGTTGGTATCTTTTCAAATTAGTAGGTTATAGATTTAGGTTGATTAATACAAACCCTAGGGTAACCACAAAGAAAGTATTTTAAAAATTTTCAGAAATGGAAATGAGAGAAGGATCAATCAGTTAAATCATGCCAGATCAACTATTTGAAAAGAAGGATGCAGTACAGGAAAGAAGCATAAAAAAGATATAAAACGTATATGAATCAAAGGAAAAAATGACTGAAATAATTCCTATTCGATCAGTAATTACACTGAATATAAGTGGATTAAACTCTCCAATCAAAAGACACAGATTGGCAGAATGGATAAAACAGCATGATTCAACTATATGTTGTTTACAACTACTCATCTTAGACCCAAACACAAACAGGTTGAAAGAGTAAGGATGGAAAAAGATATTCCACAAACAGTAACCAAAAGAGAGCTGGGATTGCTAAGCTAATATTGGACAAAAGAAACTTTAAGTCACAACAGTTATGAGACAAAGGACACAATATACACAATATATTAGTAAAAGCGTCAGTCCACCAAGAAGAAATAACAATCATAAACATTTATGTGTTTAACCATAGTGCTCCAAAGTGCATGAGGCAAATATTGATGAAAGTGAAGGGAGAAATAGAAACCTCTACAATAATGGATAGAATATCTAGACAGAAATCTAGGCAGAAGATCAATAAGGAAACTATTAAGAGAACTAAGCAATACAATAAATGAATGAGACCTAACTGATATATACAGAACACTGTGATACTGAGAAAAATTGGGTTCCTTCCTCCTGATGCATCTTTTTTGTTTTTTTTAGGTACTGGGGCCAGAGATTGAACCTGGGACCTCATGTGTAGGAAGCCGTGTTCAATCACTGAGCCACGTTGGCTTCCCTCTGTCAGTTTTTTTGTTTGTTCTGCTTGTTGTTTGTTTTTGTTTTTTCAGGAGGCATCTGGAACCAAACCCAGAACCTCCCATATGGAAGGCAGTCACTCAACCACTTGAGTCACATCTGCTTCCCTCCCAATTCATCTTTAAAACCAATTCCTGAGACACTGGGTTTTCAAAGAGAGAGTTTTGTTGGTTGTGCAAGCCTAGAGCACAGTGGTCTTATGGCCAAAAACTGCCTCCCTGATCTGCAGAAATTCTAATATTTTATAACATCGGGATGCCAATGAATAACTGGGGTGGAGCTGAACACAGGTTTCTTCCTTAATAAACATTAAGGGGCTGAAAAGAACAGACAGGGGTGGGAGAGTGAACCCAGGTCAGGTACAAGGATTTGGGATGAGGGTATACAGAACTAGGTCAGTGACAAGGCCTTTCCTATGGATAGTAAACAAAGCTGGGTGGAGTGCTTACCCTGCTAAGAGTAAGTATAGGGGAGGGTGAGTTCAATCTAGAATTACCCTCATAATAGTAAGCATATGCAACGCAAGAGTGAGGGTAAGTCTAGAGTAATTATAAACAGAGGTGGGACCACCCTAGCTAGTTTCAGTAATTTCAGGTATTAACCTTTTACTATGTTATAATGCAAAGGCATCTATCTTGTACCTGCTATTACATAATTACTTTTTTTTTTAACTCAATTACAATTGCACCCCTGAACGGCAGAATACCCATTCTTCTCAAGTGCACATGGGGCATTCTCCTAACATAAACTGAAGAGAGACCAGATGGTCCTCAGCTGGTTCCTTCACTCAGTGCAGCAGGAATAGACAGATCCACAGAACTAGGCTAGGAAGGAAAAGAGGATTTATTCACCAGTGGGAGGCCAGAGATGTACAATCTCAAATCACCTACCCTGAACTGCAGAAATTTTAATACTTTATACTATTGGGATTCTAATGGATAACTGGGATGGAGCTGGACACAGGTTTCTTCATTAATACACATTAAGGGGTTGAACATGGTGGGATGGGTACCAAATCAGGGTGAGTTTCACGATTATAATCATTACCAGAGATCAAGATTCTGGGATTGGGAAGTACAGAGTAGAGGTCAGTCACAAGGTTTCCCATAAGATATCAAACAGGAGGGTAGAGCTGTTAACCATAAAGGAAGGTAAATTCAATCTAGAATTACCTTCACAATGGCAAGTGTACACTAGGGTGAGCCTACTTCCGAGATAATCACAAAGAAAGTTAACTTCGGTCTAGAATTACTGTCACAATAGTAGATTGAGGCTAAATCCAGCCAGTTTCAGCAATTTCAGATATTAACCTTTTGCTGTTTTATAATATAAAGGCATTTATGTAATTCTTAACCCTCGGTTAAAAAGGTTCCATACAAGCCTCAACATTTAAGCTGTACTGGGTTTTTCTAGTACTACAAAACCACATTTATCTCACAAAACAAATCTCAATAAATTTTAAAAGATTTAAATTATACAAGACATCATCTCTGACCACAATGAAATGAAGCCGGAAATTAATAGCAGATGAAGAATTGGAAAATCCACAAGTATAAGGAAGTTAAAGAGCACATTCTTATATAACCAATAAATCAAAATAGAAATTAAAAGGGAAATCAGGAAATATTTTGAAATGAAAAGAACAAAAACAACATATCAAAACTTGAATGCAACAAAAGTAGCACCAGAGGAGGGAATTTATAGCTATAGATAGTTACATTTTAAAAAGAAGCACTCAAATCACAGACCTAACCTCACACCTGGAGGAATTAGAAAAAAGAATAACAAACTAAACCCAAAGAAAGCAGAAGGAAGGAAATTGTAACCAAAGTTAATAATTAACAGATAATTATGATTTCTGACACATTCTATAGATGCTTTTTATATTAGCCAAAAGGGTTACTATCTGTCACTATTGAAACTGGCTAGACTGACTTCACCCTTTGCATGTGGCCATTTCCAACTAAACCTCTGCCATAGTAATGATTGTTCTAGGCCAATCTTAACCTTGCATATGGCCAGTTTACCTGCTATTATCATGATTGCGCCAGATAATCTGACCTTTGTAGATGGACATTTCTATTGAAACGGTGACCACTCCACCTCCTCTGTGAAAAATCTTGTCGCTGACCATTGTCCTTGGAATCCCCCTCTCCCCGATGTCTTGATCTCTGATAATGGTTGTAACTTTGTAACTCACCCCCAGTGGGTACTCACTCCCATCCTTGGTTGGCCCTTTACTGTTATTAATAAAAGAGTCTGAAAACTCCACCCAAATAACTTGTTAGCATTCTGATGTTATAAAATACTAGGATTACTGCAAATCGGAGAGGCGGTTTGGGGACACGAGGCCTACTGTGCTACTTTGCTTGCACAACCAAATAAATTCTTTCTTTGAAATCCTGGTGTCTCAGGAATTGGCTTTAAAGACATATTAGGAGAAAATAACCTGCTTTTGCTCAGTATCAAAAGAATAAAGATTAGAGCAGAAATAAATGAAATAGAGAATAAAAAAGACAATAGACAGAATCAACAAAGCCAAAAGTGGTGTCCTTGTAAAGAACAATAAAATCAGCAAAATTTTATCTAAACTGACAGAAAAAAAAAAAAAAAAGATGAAAATGACTAAAATCAGGAATAAAACAGGGGGCACTACCAGCCCCACAATTTTTTTAAAAAGGGTTATGAGGATACTATGAACAATTGTATGCCAATAAATTAGATAGCTGGTTTGAAATGGAAAAAAATTCCTGGAAGCATACAAACTACCTACACCAATGCAAGAAGAAACAGAAGATTTCGACAGCCCAATAGCAAGTAAGGAAAATGAATCTATAATTAAATACATCCCTACAAACTAAATCCCAGGACCAGATGTCTTCACTGCTGAATTATATCACACATTAAAAAAGAATTAACACCAATCCTGCTCAAAATCTTCCAATAAATGCAAGATAAAGTAACACTTCCCAATTCATTCTATGAGGCCAGCATCACCCAGGAAAATTATATCACGAGATAAGAAAATTATAGACCTATATCCTTCATAAACATAGAGGCAAAATCCTCAACAAAATACTAGCAATCCAAATCCACAGCAAATTTAAAAAATTAAATATCATGATCAAGTATGATTTATCTCAATTATGCAAGGGTGGTTCAAAATAAGAATGTTAATTAATGTAATACACCACATTAATAGAAAGAAAAAGCACATAGATATTTCCACTGATACAGAAGAGGCATTTGATAAAATTCAGCACCCCTTCCTGATAATAACTCAGCAATCTAGGAATAGTAGGGAACATCCTTAACATGATAAGAGGCACATATGAAAAACCCACAGCTAACATTATACACAATGGAGAAAGACTGGATGCTTATCTCCTAAGATCAGGAACAAGCAAAGATGCCCACTGTCACCACTATGTTCAATGCTGTATTAGCCAGAGAAATTAGGCAAGAAAAAGAAATAAAGGACTTCAAAATAGGAAAGGAAGAAGCAAAAATCCCTATTGCAGATGACATGAACCTATATGTAGAAAACCTTGAAAAAGCCACAAAACTTATGAAAACTAATAGATGAATTCATCAAAGTAGTGGGCAACAAGATCAACTTGCAAAAACCACTGATGTTTCTATACACTAGAAATGAATAACCTGAAGAGGATCTCAGTAAAAAAAATTCCACTTACAATAGCAATTAAAAGAATCAAATGTTTAAGAATAAATTTATCCAAGGATGTAAAGTAATTTTATACAGAAAACTACACAGCATTACTGAATGAAATCAAAGAAGACCTAAATAAATGGAAGGATATTCCATATATAGAGATTGTAAGAATAAATATTGCTAAGATGTTAATTCAACCCAAAGCAATTAACAGATTCAACATAATTCCAATCAAAATCCCAACACACTTCTTCATAAAAATGGAAAAGCCAATCACAAATTAATATCAGGAGTTAAAAATACTTTTTGACCTTGAATAAAAGGGGGAAACGGAAAGGACAAATGAGTTTATATGGCTATGAGTTTCCAAAAAAGAGCTAGGAGATCATCAGAGGGGTGGCCCTTATGCACACCTCAGCAGAGTCCCAGAGACAGCTAAAGTAGATCCAACTCCACGTATTGGTTCTTCTGAGGACTACAGAGACCCACAAGTTCTATGGTCATGGCAGATGGAGTTCAGTACCATATCAGTTGGCCCTACTTTGGAGTTTGTTTTCCTGAGTGTGATGGAGTTGGACTCAGATGTGATCTTTGTTCACAAGTCTCTCCTGTTACTTTCACCAGGCCTGTGGTTAGTGCTGGGGTTTAGTGTTACTCAGGGGACTTGAAACTCTGGACTGTCCATGTGATAGCCAGGCCCTGAGCTTCAACAGATTTGTAACTCCCACCCTCTGGTTTATTGGACCTACCCCAGCCAGCTAACAGGGAGGTGAAGAAGGTCAACCACCACACCAGGGAGCCAAGAGTGTCTACAACTGAAAGCAGGAGAATCGCATCCATCATCCAAGTGGAATCTAAGCCACCTCTTGATCTAGAGCTGGAGTGGACATAACCATCCCAGGGTCCACAGAATGGAGGAATAGAGTATGGATTAGAATGGACTTACTGATATTCTAATCAGAAACTGTTGTAATTAGTAATGGAAGTAAAATGTAGCATTAATGTGGAGAAAGAGGCTATGAGGGCTGCTGAAGGTGGGCAGTGGGAAGAGGAGATATGATGTGGGGGCATTTTCGAGACCTGGGTTGTCCTGGGTGGTATTTCAGGGACAGTTACTGGACATTGTATGTCCTTCCATGGCCCACTGGGTGGACTGGGGAAGAGTGTAAACTATAATATGGACCATTGACCATGTGGTGCAGCAGTGCACAGAGATGTATTCACCAAGTGCAGTGAATGTCCCATGATGATGGAGAAGGTGGTTGTTGTGGGAGGAGTGGGCTGGGGGGGTTTAGGGAGTATATGGGACCTCTTATTTTTTTAATGTAACACTAAAAAAAAAAAAGACAAAAAAAAAAAAAGAAACACTGAAAAAAAATTTTATATGGGAGGGTTAGCAGCTCCATAGCCAAAAGGATCTTGAAAAAAGAACAAAGATATAGAAATTATACTTCCTGATTTTAAAACTTATTTTAAAGTTAGAATAATCCAAATAGTATGGTTATGGCAAAGGGCAGACATATAGATCAATGGAATTGAATTGAGAGTTCAGAAATAAACCCTCACACACTTGACAAATTAATCTATGGCAAGGGTGCCAGGTGCACTCAATGGTGAAAGAAGTTTCTTCGACAAGTTGTGCTGGTGCGACTGGGTAGTCATATGCAAAGAAAAAAAAATTGAAAGTGGAAATGTATTTCACATCGTAGACAAAAATTAACAAAGGTCTAAACACAAGAACTAAAACTATAAAGCTCTTAGAAGAAAACATAGGAAAACATCTACAGGACCTTGAGTTAGGCAGTGGCTTCTTAGGCTTTACACCAAAATCATGAGCAACAAAAGAAAAGATAGATAAATGGGACTTAAAGAAAATTAAAAACTTTTGTATGTCAAAGGACTTTAGCAAGAAAGTAAGAAGATAACCTAGAGAATAGGAAAAGATATTGGAGAACCATATATGAGGTAAGGTTTCACTACCTGGAACACATAAAGAATTCCCACAACTCAATAACCAAAAGATAAGTAACCCAATTACAAATGAGCAAAAGGCCTGAATAGACATTTATCCAAAGAAGATATGCAAATGGCCAATAAAAGCAGGAAAATGTTTTCAATGTCATTAGCCATCAGGGAAATGCAAATAAATACCACAATGATATACCGTTTCACACCCAATAGAATGATTACTATTAAAAAAACAAAACAGAAAATAACAAGTGCTGCTGAGCATGAGGAGGCAGAAAAACAGGAACTCATATATTATTGGTGGAAATGTGAAATGGTACAGTCACTGTGGAAAATAGTTTGGAAATTTCTCAGAAAGTTAAGTATAGAATTACCATATGATCGTGCAATCCCACTTCTATACCCCAAAGAACTGAAAGCAAGAACTCACAGATATTTGCACACCCATGTTCATAGCACCATTATTCACAATTGCCAAAAGATGGATGTGGGGACCCAGGGCAAGGCTCCCCCAAGCCCAGATCCTGTAGCCACCTACATGACCTGGACCTAAGTTAAAGTTTAACAAGCCTCCCGGGAGGGGAAGTAATGTACAGATGGTATCATAAACCACAGTCTCCTCAGAGCAGTAAAGCTTCATTCCTGCATTCAGGGTGATAACATCACCAAACCCCATATGTATATATCACGGCACCCCAGCAGAAACTCTGTTCTCAAACCCAATGAATGTCTTTTTTGCTGAAGCCATTATATCACCCCTCATTTTCCAGGCATTTTGTGGAGCTCTATCTTCATTCTCCAGACTGCTGCCATCTATTCGTAAATCCAAATAAAGCTTATGTCTGACTCGGTGCCAGGTGCATCCTTTGGTCTCACCGCCTCCCCAAACCGTACCCTTCAGGAGCTGGGTTGGAAGAGTGGAAGAAACCCAAGTTGTCCATCAACAGATACATCGATTAACAAAGTGTGGGGTATACAGACACACCAAGGGAACACTACTGGGCCATAAAATGGAAAGTAGTGCTAACGCATGTGACACAATGGCTGGACCTTGAAGACCTCATGTTGTGTGAAATAGGCTAGACCCAAAAGGACAAATATTGTTATGATCTCACGGGTATGAAATACTTAGAATATGCACATTCACAGAGTCAGAAACTAGAATACAATTTGCCAGGGGCCAGGCGGGGAAGGGAAATGGGGAGTTAATATTTAATTGGCATAGATTTTCTGTTTGGGGTGATGGAAAAATTTTGGCAATGGATGATGGTGACAGAGGCAAAACTTTGTGAATGTAATAAGCAACACTGAATTGTATGTTTGAAAAGGAGTAAAAATGTAAAATTTAGGTTGGTTATAAGTTATTACACACACACACAAAAAAAACCCCACAGAGCTATACAATATAAAGAGTGAACCCTAATGTAAAGAGTGGGCTAATAGTAATAGCATAATTATAATAATATTGTGTCATCAATTGTAACAATCATACTAATGCAAAAAGTTAATAGGGAAAACTATGTGTGTAAGAGAGGACTATATGGGAACTCTACACTTTCTGCTTGAATTTTCTGTAAAACTATTACTGCTTCAATTTAAAAAAAAGACAAAGCAGCTATATATATTTATTTATCAGAAATGACTGCAGGTCACTGCACTAGAGCAATCAAAATAACCAATTACCTTGATATCGTAAAAACAATTAGTTTGACAAGTGTAAGTCACTTAGTTGGATTGATAATGCAGCAGTTTGATCTGTTTTCAGCAAGCAGAAATTTTGATGGCTGAAATAATAAGTGAACTGAATTTTTTACCAATTCAGTCATACCATAAGCTATCACCAGGATGTGCCTGACAGGATGTATTGTTTTCAAAATATGGTTAAGTTTTCTACAAGACCTGTTTCATAGAGATGCCACATTTTAAAATATCTAAATCTCTAAGATTGTGTAGTATAGAATTTACCTACTTTTCTTTCTAGACAGAGAATATATAAAGTTTGGTTTTAGTGTATACATGTCTTAGCTCTTCACAGGTCAGCACTTTACAGCTCTGAGACTTGAGATTTTTTGCCTAAGAACTGTGGACTGTTGCATCCTTGAAGTACCATAAAATGGCACACTTGACACAGATGACTTCCCTCTTTCACATTCTCCTCTCACTCACCTGAATGTGAATGCACCAACATTGAGCCAGTCTTGCTTTCTTTCTGAAATGCTAAGGCTGAAATCTCTGAAAATCTTTATACATTTAAAGTGAAGTTAGACTCAAGCCTCTCGAAAACAAAGGTAGGTTTGGAGTAGAGATTGTCAGTATTTAAATGTTTCCCTCCAGAAACAGAGAGCTAAAGCCTAGCACCACACTCTTCAGAGAAATTGATAGAAGGGTAAATCCTTTGCTTTGCCAAGACTGAATTTCAATATTTTAACCTACAACCTGACAGTCAGACTTCTCACAGGAAAATATATAGGACAATTAGGTAAAAGACACTCACAGGAGTAGTGCATGTTTGTGTGTGTGTAGTGAGGTTAAAAACACCAATTATTAGATACTTTATTTCAAATCTGAGTGTTTTTCTCTGGTTGAACATATGGTTGCATTTGATTTGTCTCAATTTCTGTAGCACAAAATAGTTATGGTATAGTCTGAGTGTTTCAAGGAACTGAGAACTGAAGTCAAAGAAAATGTTTTCTTAAAATGAATGGCGCTTTACCACTGAAGTAGACAAATGACTGACTTGTAACTCTTTCATGCTTGCCCAAGTCCTGTAAGGGAAAAGGAAAGGCTCAAAGAGCAGGGATCTTAAAAATCAAACTCTTACTGAATTCAGACACATGATCACTAATTCAAAATATATCTATAGCCCAAAAATGCAGATTGAGAGCAAATTTCAATCCATAAAGCACTCATTCTTGAATATTTACTCAAATTATATATAATTATATATTATGTAATATATATATATATGTACCCAAAGCTATGGAATAAATTGAGTACCCATTTCAAAATCAGGCTATATTGGGCGTTCAGTAGGGTCGACTGACAATCAGTCCAGCAGATATTATTTTCATGACAGTGAAATTAATCTCTTCAAAAAGCAGTTGACTGCCAACTCTAAGGGTAACAATTCCCAGTCTTGATTCATTGGTGTACATCCTAGATGGGGCTGGAGAAAGGCATGGAGAAGTTCCATGGTCAAGAGTCCTTCAATTGGGAGTTAAACATGAGGGGAAATTGATCAAGTTTTTCTCCAGCTTTATGTATCAAAAAATCAGACTAAGCTTTTTATAAGAGAGCTATGAATGGGCAAAGAATCATGCTGACTTATACCCAATACCATTTATAGACCCCAACTGTGGTCATCAGAGCCCTTCTGTCAGACAATCCATGAGAAAATACTTGTAGTAGGCTAAAGACTGTAGACTTTAGAATTACTATTTTTTTCAAATGCCTTTTTTTCCCATTTATTATCCAGGTTTGACCAAGGGTCTCAATTTCTTCCTAATAAAACCTCTCATACTGTAGGCAGGATTTGAGGAGCAAATGCATGTAAACCATTTCAGCCAGCGCCTGGCATATGTGAAACCTGCAATCTAAATGCGCGTGATTTTTGTCATAGAGGAAGAAAGGAGGGACACTAAAAGACAGTTTCAGGCTAGAGAGCAGAAGCAGCGGACCGAGCAGGAGACAGTGCATGTGCCTGAGGATTCCTTGCTCACAGCCCCATGTGGCTGCCCAGACTGCTGGCCTCGAAATGTGCATTTGCCCCTTCGCCTTGCAAAGCGTCACCTTTACAGGGGACAGTGTACCAGCGAGATGACAGGCTCTTCAAGAGACACATCATAAGTACTAAGGAAGGGGGAAATGGAAATAGCCCTTCGACCCAGGAAAGGAATGAGGATCCCATTCAATGTTAAGCCTCACTTGGACACACTGAGAGGATGTAGACATGGATATTACAGTAATCATTCTATGCCCAGGACTTTACTGTGCATAAACAAAACTGTTATGGCACCTGCATTCTAAGCACTCCAGAATATAGAAGGGATATATAAAAATTTCAACATGTTTTAAAAGCACATTGAAAATGCATGTTGAGAAATATGCAAAATTTTAAACATTATCTCAGTCTTCTAACTGTAACCATGTCAGACTTAAAAGATAGAAATGTGACAGAAATTCAAAATATTTATTGATGTTTTTAAATCACTTATGAGAAAGCAGAAGTATGTAGCAAAATGCTTTCTAAGCCTGCAAATTCTAATATTTGTTTACAAACCTACATTTTTATATTGCTAAATTTGAGCTGAGAGATACTTGCACTGCTAGTGATATTGTAATTATGATGTTCTTCATGGAAACATTAATATCTCAGTCCATAGCACTTTCTAAGAGCTCAAAATGCACTCATTAATGCAAATTCAGAAGTTCTGGATGGAATCTAGTTTGAATTTTTTTTTTTTTTTTTTTTTACAACTAAATGAGTTCAAAAGTAAGAAGGAAAAACAAGCAAATGCAGTTTTCCTATAGAAGTGCCTTGGCTATTACATGGTTCTTTATGCTAAACGCCTTGGAAAGGTAGTATTTTAGCTTTTTCTCTTTCAAACATTAATTACTACTTCTGTGCTTTGTTAACACTCTTAACTAGGTTTTGTGATTATTTTTAAAGAAGAATTTATTTTGAGAAAAGATTTGAAAGTTACACACTATGAAGACCAAAGTTGCCTTCTGCCAGTTTGTGGAAGGTTAAGTCCTGGGCAATCTCACTTTTTGATGGTAAATTATAATTATAATACAGTAGAGGAAAATAAAAGCTGACATTTCCCAATAAACAATGATTTTTTACTGCCCTTGTTTCTCTCTTAACAAGAAAAAAATAGAATGGATACCACACCCACTCATGATCTGCAAAGTCCTTTGGTTAAGGGTGTTTATAGTTTTGAATCGGAAAGCAATGACATATTTGGACCATGTATAAAACACAGCTCAAGGCTAAAAATGCAATCACAGACGTACCAGAAATGAGAGATGCTAGAAAGAAGAAGACAGCACAGGTCAAATTTTCATCTAATCAGAATTTGCACTACAATAAAATAATTTTGCTCACTTTAAAGCAAATATAAGAAATAACACTGGATCCTACTTCCTGCTATTTAAGAAACTGAATTTTATCTGCAAATTTGAAAACTTTAATATAAAATCTGCTACCTGGTTTGGCTGAGTGTAAGCTTCTGAATCATCTATTGTACTTTTGTGTAAGATTCTAAGAATCAGAGTACAATTGAAGAAGGACTTGCCTCAGATCCTTTTTTGAACCAGGAAGTAGAGGTGTGGTAAGAATGGGAGAAGGAATTAAACAGCACATATCCAGACACATGTGCCCAAATTCGAACCCACAAAAGAAATGATCTAGCTTTACTTTAAGAAAAGGATGCAAATAAAAATTGTTTGTAAGTCATTTTATCTTTGCAAGTCAATTCAAATATACTTGGGAGTCTGCCATTTTAAATGCACCTCCTTTCTACACCTGGAAATACAGCTTAGAACCTGCTACACTAAAGCATAATTACTAGTGTTTCGTTTCACCGGTTGTTGGTGGTGGTGGAGGTGACTGTTTGGGTCCCAACTTTCTCCTCTCTCTTATCTCCCTAATCACTTCTCACCTCAACCTTCCTGTCTCCCCTTCCTCTGCTTTTTCCTTAAAGGTGGGAATCTCTGAGCCTCCACCCGATCTCTCATCTTTTAATCCTATCTTGTCTTGGCTATCACAGAATTTGTCATTGGCCCCAGTGCCATTTCTATGCTGAAGGTCACCAATGTTAGAAAGTCCAATCTTACTCCCCATACTTAACGCCAGACACGATTAACCAGTTAATTTTAAAAATCACCTCAAATGCTCATAATAAATTAAAGCACAGCAGAAATGAATTCATTGTCTTTCTCTCAAAACTTTCTCCTCCCACCTGTAAAACTTCCAAGGTTAAGGGTCTTGGAATAATCCCTGGGCTGTCTGTGATTCCTATCCTTTTCTACTGCAAACTTTCTCTTTAACCCATTCTTTCTCATGTTTCAGAAGATCTCACCTAGATTATTGTACTAGCTTCCTAATTGATTTCTTTGCATCCTCTCTACTGTTACAGGAGTTATTCCTTTATAATAGATATCTCATGATATCACTCTATTTCTTTTAAAAATTGAGGCTCTGTATTTCTTAGAAGTGGTCAGGGCCCTTCATAGGTCAATCAGTTCACATTACAATTTTTTTTAGTCTCTACTATTTTCACGCCCAGTCTGCTTTTCCTTATAACCCATGTGGACTTGAATGCTACATCTTGCATGTTCATGCTTCTTTCCCGAACTGATGCTATTCCTAGTCTAGAATTCCGTTTCCTGCCTCTACATCTGATATTTAAAGAGCTAGCTGATATAGCATCTCTGCTGAAAAAGTTCTCCTAATTCCCGCTGCCAGGATTAAGCCCAAACCCCTCTATTCTCCTACTGTGTGTCTCTGTGCCTCTATCATGCGTGCTCCTGAACTGTAGTAACTTTGGCGGTAGTCCCTCCTTCCAGGGAGAGCTCCTCTATCTGCCCTCTCTCAGAGCAGGTCTGATTGCCCCTCCTTTTGCAGCATTCCCAGCCAATACAGAGGTAACCACGTAACCCAGCCTGTAGCCACTCGCTCTACCCCCGACTGCAGAGTGTGCACGTGTGGAAGCGGCAGAGAGGTGGCCTGGGTATTGGAAATCAGATCTACACTTGGGATGTGCCAGCAAGTTTTGGAATATAGAACTCTTCTCTTCTGAAAACAACCACGAAGCCCTGAAAAGCCAGAAATGAGCTTTTGATTTCAAACACATGGCAATTCCTGATTGAGAATCCAACACCAAAGGAACTGGAGCCAAGTTAAGTATGACGACATTACAGCATCCTAATGACACTTTTGAGTCCCCAGATCTAGCTGTACAGGGAACTAGACACATTCCTGGAAATCACGGGTGGTTGTATGAGTTCAAACGATTTGAAGTTGTTGTCCCTTCAGTGAAGGAGTCCTAAGTAATACACACACCATACTGTGAGATTTATTTACCTTTCTCCTTCTCTCTCCCCGAGCGTGAGCTGGGGGGGGCCAGTGGCTGGGACTCATTTGTCTTTGTATTTACAGTGCTTAGTCAACTGTTTGTCCCATTGGCTCAAAATTTTGCTGAATGAAAAAATTAAGATAACATTTTTTTAAAACTTGAAGTCAGAGAAAGAATTTTAAAAACTAAGCATGACCACTTCCTCACAGTGAGTTCATGTTAGATGGTAATTTTATTCTTGAATCATTTAACATATTGTACTGATGAATGCAATGACATTTTCACCTCCGAATAATAAAGGTGTTAGTCTGACCTGAGAAAATTAATGCGTAATAATGTGACATTGCATCCCATAAATTATGATCTGAATCAGATATCACGTTTTTAATCTCACACAATGAAATTCATATAAGAAACTGGCTTGAAGCTCTTGGGAAGTAGACAGTGTTGTACTGTCAGAAACACAAACTATCAAAGATATTGCTGCTTTCATACTCCTGGGTTGTTGTTACAGAAATAAGGGGAAATGCAAGTATAAAATGAAATATACCCCCATTTTCAGTGGCACAGGAGATTTGAAAAATATCTTCATGCACTATGCTATCTCAGAGCGCCACATCCTTTATCACCTTACCCATGCTTAGAAAGTCAAATGGCTGGGAACTGCCCCGAGGTCTGGAATTGGGCTCTCATGACTCCCATGTTCTGGCTTCTCTCTTTCTCCTGTTCTAACACTGCCCTATTCTGATTCCAACTCCCCTGAGTATTCTCTTTATTCTAAAACCTTAAACCACTCTCATTAGGAGGACAACATCTAATCCTGCTACTCTGGAAATCCCGAGTGTTAATGTGGTGATCATTGTTGTAGCCATTCATAGTATGGGCTTTTGAGGTCTTGTTGAAGAAACCCTTTGTCTGTATGTATTAGTCAGGGTGACAGGAGATTCTACATAAATTTCTTTATTCTAGGAATTGATTCACAATTTATTCTAGGAATTGTGGGGACTGTCAAGCCTGAATTCCATAGGGCAGGCTGCAAGCTAGAAACTCTGATAAAAGAGAAGTTTTGCTCCCAGGTGAAGCTGGCTGGCTATGAGGGAGGCAGAAATTCTGCAATCCTCAATTCTGGCTTTTAAGACCTTGAACTGATTGAACAAGGAGATTCCCCAAATTGTATAGGGTAAACTCCTTTGTTGATTGTAGATACAATCAGCTATAGATGCAATCACCTTATTCTAGATGCAAATCTATCTATGGTATACCTTCATGGTAACAATCAGGTCAGTAATTGCTTGGCCAAAAGGACACCATAACCTGGCCAAGTTGACACATGAAATTAACTCACAGTCTACCCCATATCAATTTGGCACACATGCACATCTCCTTAAAACATACTTAATTCCCAAATAGAGACAATAACAAATATTTCCAGCTAACATGGTGCAGCTGTCCAACTTTCCCCAGAAGAGGTTTCCAGACCTTGGCAGGTATCCACTATTATCCTATATCCTGTAACTTAAATATTATGACATAAAGGTAATGCAATGTATGCTATACAAAATGATAAAAGAGGGAAGAAAACAAAGATAATTGAATACAAACATATTCATAATAAAATAAGAAACAATCCTAACAATTACAGCCATTTCTGCCACTGATCACATAGTCATAGCTGGTATTTATAACTATCTTCTTCCATGCTTTGCTTGGAAATCTCCTTAGCTAAATATCCAAGTTCATTATTTGCAAGTTCTGTCTTTAATCCAACATGAATACACAATTTTGACAAGCTTTTTCTACTTGATATCAAAGATCACCTACCCTCCAGTCTCCAATAACACATTCACAATTTCCTTCTAAGGCATCACCAGATCCTCCTTTATTGTCTAAATTTCCAACAACAGTCTGTTCATAGTGTTGTATTCCATAAGACAATAGAAACTTTCCCTACAGGTCTAGCTTATTTTTGAGGTCTCATAATGCCTTTAATACATGTTTATTTACTGAAAGTCTCCCCAAAGAAAACTAGGTTTTTTCTATCAAGCACCGTAATATTCTTCCAGGCTCTACCCACTGCCCAATTCCAAAACTACTTTCACATTGTTAGGGACTTATACTAGCATTACCTCACTTTTCAGCAACCAGAAAACTGGCTTAGTTTTCTGGGACTGCTATGACAAATTTCTCAGTTGGGTTGGCTTAAGTACAAAACTTAATTGGCTCATGGTTTGGGCAACTCTAAGACCAAAATCAAGGCTTTGGCAAGGCTAGCTTACTCCCCAAAGTCCACTGTCCTCTGGTGTGGGCTTACTGCAATCCTTGGGTTTCCTTGGCTTGCATTTCTGTGTCCCATCATGTGATGGGATCTCTCTCTCCCCATGACTCTACTGTTTCTGCTTCCTCTGGTTTCTGGTTTTTCTCACCCTTTCCAAATAGGCTGTCTTTATAAGGCCTCCAGTAATAGGCCCATTCTGAGACTAAATTCCTGTCTGCAGATTTGAAACCTAGAAAACAAATGTTCTGCTCCCAAAATGCAATGATAGTGCAGGCAGAAGATAGAATTCCCATTACAGAAGGGAGAAACTGGGCAGAAAACAGGGGCCATGGGTCCTAAGCAAGCCTGAAATCTGGCAGGACAAACAGCATTAGATCTCAATGTCTGAGAGTAATCTGTGGATCTCTGCTCTGTCCTCCCAGCCTGCTAGAGTGGCAGCCTCCCCCTTTCCAAGTGCACAGCAGTCATCAAGCTCCTCCTGAACCACAGGGCATAGGCCCCAACCTCCCCAAGCAGGGTGGTGGCCGCACTCTCCCCAGTCGTCAAGGTGGAAGGGCCTCTCTCTCTGGGCCCCAGGAAATCTTATGTTTCCCAGAACTTTGCTTTCAAGGGGCAGCTCTTGAAGTCATTTTTCCTTCTTTCCATCTCATCTCTGTCCTTTCCACTCCAGACTGGCTGTGCTTCTGCCTAAAGACAATTCTCAAATGGCTTGTTGGGTTTGCGTGCAGTTCAAGGGGGTCCAGGCCATTAGATAAAAAGATCTTCCACAGATCCTTCCTGGATAACTGCATTTCCAGTCCTGACTTCCTCTGGGATGGCTCTCTGGATTCGTGAGTCATATGCCTCATCACCCAGGCAAAGGGTGGGTCAGCTGCCCTGCTGTGTGGGGCCCCATTCTCTGGGAACTCAGGGAGGCCCCTGATAAAGCGATTTCTGGCCTTTGTCTCAAAGCATCCTATCTGGATAGGCTGAACATTTTCCAAACTATCATTTGCTGGTTCCTTTGTGCTCCGATGTTCAGTCCTCAGTTTCTTCCTTTCCTCTCCATTCTACTTTAAGAAGCAATGAGAAACCAGGACAGAATATGTCTTTGGCAATTAAGTGACACCACTTGGTTCCTGTCAAAGCTTTATTTTTATACGTATAGGTTTTATCCTGTAATTTATTACCTAACCTGGACACTTTGACAATGAAACGTGGTGCTATAATAATTGCTAGAGAAGAGCAGATGTAGACAGGGAACTTATTGCTGCTGTTTTAATTTACCTAGTCTTGATATTTACGTGTGATATGACAAAGGGATCAAAATAACCTTTTCTATATGGATAACCAATTTCTCAACATGTTCCTTTGAATATTCTCTCTTTTTCCTGTGATCTCAATTATATCACCATCATATATCAGGCTTTATAGATGTGCATGGACTCTCTCTTCTTTACTCCTAATTGTCTATTCATATTCTCAGTTATTTCACATCTATAAAGAGTCTATATTTGAAAGCAAAATCTCTCATGTTATTTTTTTTTCAAAATTTTCTTGGATGATCTTAACCCTTTTCTACATAAACCTAGAATAAGCTGGTAAAGTTACATTTTTTAAAATCCCCATTTTGAGGGGGAGCAGGTGTAGCTCAGGGTTTGAGCCCCTGTTTTGCATGTACCAGGTCCCGGGTTCAATTCCCCGTACCTCTTAGAAAAAAAATATTCCTTATTTAGGTGCTCCTGAGGGCTCTAGAGACATCTAGACACTATAGGCAGGGCAGACAATCTTAGGAATTAGATACCCTGTCAGTAGACCTTACCTTGGAATATATTTTCCCCAAAGTAACAGAGTTAGACTCATCTATAATTTCCCCATATATGACTCTTCTGCCCTTTTTTCCCCCTTGAACCTGTAATTAACATTATGATCTTTAAAGCTAAGTACAAGAGATTTAAGTCTTTGGTCTGTTCATATGTCAGTTGAGCCCTGAGTCTCAGCAGAGTTGCAACACCCACTCTCCAGTTCATTGGACTTGCTCAGGACAACTAACAAAAGGATGACAATGGAAAGTGCCAATCTCAAAAACAGAGAGAATCTACAACTGCAAGCAAGACAGTTCCATACATCTGTCCCATGGGATCTAAGCCCCCCCTCAATCAGAAACAGAGTGGGCATCACCACCCTAAAATCCTCAATATTGAGGAATGAACAAATGTAAGGGGGCAATGCAACTATGGACTAAAGTACACTTATTATTCTAGCAATGGAAGAACTTGTAACACGGATATAAAGGTAGTGGTCACCAGATGTTCTGAGAGGAGGGAGAAGGAAGAATAGGTGTAACATAGGGAAATTTTGGGACATGAGAATTGTGCTGAATGTCATTGCAATGACAGATAAAAGCCTTTATACATTTTGTCAAAACCTATAAAAATGTGCGGTTGAAAGTGTGAACTATGATGTAAACTATTGACCATAATTAGTAGCAATCCTTCAATATGTGATCATCAAATGTAACAAATGCACCACACTAATGAAAGCTGTTGTTAATGGGGGAAAGCATGGGAGGGGCAAGGGGTGGGTTATGTGGGAATCCCCTTGTATTTTCAATGTATCATTTATGTAATCTACAGCTTCTTTAAAAATAAAAAAAATTTTAAAAGAAAGGAAAAATATCCTTGTTGAGAAATATTTGGAATTGCCTGAATGTAATATATAAAGATACAGACTTTTATTTTCCATAAATCTGCTCTATTTGTCCATCTATTTGGTTCTTAGTGGATGAATTTCAATAAAAATGTATAATTTCTCCTGTAATAATAATGCCCATTTTTGTTATATTTAGATATAAGTAACAGGGTAATTTTATTTATTTTATGTTTTATATTGCTAAATTATATATGCAATTAATTTTCTAAACATTGGTTCCCATTGCATTATATTATTATACATGTATTAAATGGCATATACAATTGAATTTGGCATTAGTCTTATATCCAGAACATCTGAGGAATTCTTACAAATACTTGTTTGTTTGTCTTTGTATGTGAGTTGTGGGGGTTCTTTATATATCCTGTACAAGTCTTTTGTCTGATATGTTTTGTATATATTTTCTCACAGTCTTTGGCTTGTTTTTTTCATTTTCTTACAGTATCTTTCAATAGTAGAAATTTTTAAATTTTTGATTAAGTCTAATATATTTTTTTCCCTTTTACTGTTCAAGCACTTTGTGTTTAATCTAAGAAAATTTTGCCTGACTCAAGTTTACAGAAACATTTTTCTTCTGGTTTCTTCAAGGAGCATTATAATTACAGATCTTACATTGAGGTCCATGATACATTCTAAGTTAATTTTTGTACATGGGGTATGGTAAGCATTAGAATTATATCACAGAATACACACCAGGGTTCACATTCCAGCTTTTCCATTTATTAACTGTATATCTTTGAGAGATTTTCTCAAAACTCTCTAAGCCCAAGTTCCCTCATTTGAAAAATGAGGATAACATAGTCCTAAATGTCTAGGATTGTTACAAGGACAAAAGGAGAATGCAAATAAAGCTCTTATCCCATCATTACATATTAAGTGCTCATTAACTGGTCACTACATGGTTACTTGTGCATTAGTTTATGGAATATAACACATAATTCAAAACATATTAAACATATTATATGTGATATGATAATGTCTTTTATATGAATCTTAGCTCATTTAATTGATCTACTTCAATAATTTATACACTATATTATTTACTACTAATTTTTATATAATACATTTTTAAAAGAAGCATCTCTGCACCAATGTATTTTTAAATGTCATAGTCAATAAAAATCAATTTTGAGTCAATGATTATTATATCCTTACTTTGCTAGAGCAAATGATATAATATCAGATTAATGTGAAAAAACATAAATTTGATAGAAAAACTAGTCTAAGGAGAAATCACTTTGGATCTCTAACTGTGTTGCGGTACTGTAATACATGCTGATGAAAAGATAGCACAGACATTCATAGATAAGGGAAGTCCTATGAGACTTGGACATTAGGAACTGCTAAGCAGTTAAAAATAAATCATAATATTCTCCAAAGAGGAAATACCAATGGCCAAAAAGCATATGAAAAAATGTTCCATATCACTAGCTATTAGGGAAATGCAAATCAAAACAACAATGAGATATCATCTCACACAGCTTAGGATGGTCATTATTTTAAAAAACACAGAAAACAGTTAAGTGCTAGAGAGGATGTGGAGAAACAGGAACACTCCTTCACTGTTGGTGGGATTGTAAAATGGTGCAGCCTCTGTGGAAGACAGTTTGGTGGTTCCTCAAGAAGCTAAATATAGAACTGTCATATGATCCAGCAATTCCTCTACTAGGAATATATTCAAGAAGAACTGAAAGCAAGGATGTGAACTGACATCTGCACACCTATGTTCATAATGGCAGTATTCACAATTGCCAAAAAAATGGAAACAACCCAAGTGTCCATCAACCAATGAATGGATAAACAAAATGTAGTATATACATATGATGGAATATTATGCTGCAGTAAGAAGAAATGAAATTGGGACACATATGATAACACGGATGAATCTTGAAGACATTATGCAAAGTGAAATAAACCAGACACAAAAGGACAAATATTGCATGGTCTCACTAATATGAAGTAAATACAAAGAGTAAATGCATGGAGTTAAAACCTAAGGAATAGGTTATTAGGAAATAAGAGGAGAGCTGAGAGGGACTACTGATGCTTAATGTACGAAGAAGTTTTAAGTAACTTTACTGTAAAAGTATGGAAATGTATAGGGTTGATGATAACACTATATAGTGAGTAGCAGCTCCTTTATAAATGAGAATGTGGTTGGAAAGGGTAGTCTAGGGACGTAAATGTCAATTGAAAGAGAGCTAGATAATACCTCTAGGGACTGATTAACACAGTGAACCCAGAAGTGGATGAGAATTGTGGTTGATGGTACAGATGCAAGAGTGTGCTTTCGTGAGCTAAAGCAGATGTACATCACTTTGCAGAATGGTGGGAATGTGGAGAAGCAGGGGAAAAATACAACCGGAGTGACCCATGGACTGTGGTTAACAGCAATTCTATAATATTCTTACATCAATGCCAAAGATATACTGTGTTGATAATGGGGGAGTATGGAAAAAAAATGTGCCAAATATATGCTATGGACCATGGTTTGTGGTAATAGTCTGATGATATTATTTCATAATCTGTAATAGATGTCCCACCAGGGTGTGGTGTGTTGATAAAGGGGTGTTGTATCAGAATTCTACACATGTGCATGATTGTTTTGCAAATTCACAACTTATGTAATAAAAATATATTTAAAAAAATAATAGGGTGGGTAGTAGGAAAAATACACCAAGTATAATATATGGACTATAGTGAGTAGGAATATTTTGATGATATTCTTCCATAATTTGTAACAAATGTCTCACAGCAATGCAAGGTGTTGGTGGTGGGTTGATATGTGTGACCCCTGTATGATGTTAAGCATGTTTGTTTTGTAAGTTTACAACTTTTACTACACTCTTATTATTTATGTATGTTCATGTAGGAATGATATACTCAATAAAATAAAAAAATCCATTAGATGCAAAAATAAATAAATAAATCATAATAATGTTTTACTTATATTCTCCCCTCTGTCTTCACATAAGGGAAGGTAAAAAAGTAATTGAAATATCTGAATAACAGTATTTAACTGTTATTTCTCTCAAATTCCTAAACAGTTATTAGAAAAGTGAAAATCAAAATCAAGTTTATTCTAAGTTATATTCTGAGCTCAGATGATGACTACCAGCACCTCCAGGGGTTGGCTCTGTTGGTAGTGGAAATGTTTTCTCCACTGCAACTGATGTAGCCCAAAAGGGAAAGCACTTACTTGTGGTCTTCCTAATAATCTCTGAATACTACCAATTCGATTCTTGTTGGTGAAGGTAAATTTCGAGCAACGAGCTTTGGAAAGTAGTCATCAGTCATTCATATCAGCCCAATCTTCTGAAACTATATCCAACAAGAGTGGCCTTTGGCAAGGAGGTGCTGTCTAAATCCCTGACAACATGTCGCCATGTAGAATACCCTACTTAGTTTCTTCCCAGGAACCCCACCAATTTCATCCCATAAGAAAAGATCTGCTCTCTTCATTTCCTCTCCATTTCTACAATTTTCTTTACTCTAAAAAGGTGTAATTCTTGAGATGGCCAATGTTAGGGAAAGGGTGTGGGTAGAAGATTATGTAAAGTAAAGTATAAATGATATAATAATAATAAGATTAATAGGGTGGGATGGGGGGAAAATATACCAAATGTAAGGTATTTAGGTTAGTAGTAACATTTTGAGGATGCTCTTTCGTTATTAGTTAAAAATCTTTCACAACAAAGCTAGGTGTTGGTGGTCAGGTGAGGTATGAAGAGTCCTGTATGATGTTATGTGTATTTGTTTTGTAAGTTCACAACTATTACTGTACACTTATTGTTTATGTATGTTTGTGTATGAGTGATATACTTCAATAAATTTTTTTAAATGTACAAAAAAAGGAGGGTGAGTTCCAAGTCTTCACAGACAAAGAAAAACTGATAGAGTGTGTTATCAAAATGTGAAGGGAATAGGGTGAGTTGGGGGAAAAATACCAAATATAAGATAAGGACTATAATTAGTAGTAAGATTTTGACAATATTCTTTGATGAATTGTAACAAACATCTCATGGCAATGCAAAGTGCTGGTGGAGGGTTGACGTATGGGAGCCCTGTGGGATGTTATGCATGTTTGCTTTGTAAGTTCACAACTTTTACTATACACTTATTGTTTATGTATGTTCATATATAAATGATACAAAGATAATAATAATAGGGCGGGTTGGGGAAAAATACTTTGGTTAGTAGTAATATTTTGATAATGCTCTTTAATCATTAGTAAAGTTAAGGCATATAAGATTTGTAATGTTCATCTCAAATCTCCACTCTGATATGTGTACTTAGGCAGGTTATTTTAATTCTCAGTATTCTTATGTGCAATATCAGAATGGTTCCTGTCTCATCAAATTATTCCACTGATTAAGTGAGGTCAAGGTGGCTGGCATGCCACTGGTGTAGAGTAGACCCATCACCAATCCACTGGGAAAACAGACTGTGCATCTTCTGTAACCTGAGGATATCTAACCTCCTCGTGCTTACCTTACTCAACTTCAGACCTATGACTAAGGAAATATCCCTGTTTATCGCTAAGTTGTTGCTCATGGTACCATGTTTATAGAAACCTTAATATGAAACCTGGTGAAATTTCTCTAAATATAATAATATAATAATATAAATAAAAAGAACCCTGAAAATTATCTTGGTATAGCAGCAGGTACTGGGATGTACTCATTTTGAAATTGATCTTAGAGGAGGTGTTGTGTTTATTTTCTAGAGACAAATGGATAAAGGGGAAGAGAAGGGTTTTGTTGACAACTTATCCTTTTGAAATACTGACACAATTACACACATACAAAGATGATATACTTTTGATCGGCCACACATTATGGGCTGCTCTGAGCAACTTTTGAGCAATTTAAATAATCTTTCATAGAAATTCTGAGTGAACTATAGCTTGAAATGACAGAAAGTCTTTAAACTTCTGACTATAAATTTCTGAAGAAAAGCATCCAAAACTGGCAACATGGATAAAAATTAAAATGGAGGTCTCAGCTATTAGAACAAAAAATGATTTTCATTTTGACTTGGGAATTTTTGCTTACAGTGTATGTAAGCAACACATTTTGCCTTTCTCCTTCCATACCCTCATTCAAGAGAAAAGTTTTCTTTCAATAAAAACAATTTTGCCAAAAATTTCACAAATGTTTCTATAAAAAAATTAAGGCAAATTTCCTAGAATGTGAAAAGACACAGTCATCAGCAACAATATATTCAAATGTACCAGTGAAGACTGCTGAGCAAATGGAAAACTTTTAGTTACCTTAAAATGTTTCTTATTTTCCCTGGTTCTTCTGTTGAAATAATTTTTTTTTCGAAGCACTGAGCCAGGGAATGCACCTGGGACCTTGTATGAGAGAAGACAGTGCTCAACCACTAAGCCACATTCAGCTCCCCTGAGTTTGGTGTGTTGTTGTTTTTTTTTTTTTTTCATTTGTTTGCTTTTTGTTTGTTTTTTTTAGGAGGCACGGGGGACCGAACCTGGAACCTCCCATGTGAGAAGCAAGTGCTCAACCACTTGAGCAACTTCCACTCCCTTAACTTTTCAACTTCAAAAAAAATTTATTGAAGTATATCAATAAATATACATATACATAAACAATACATATACATAAACAATAAGTGTATAGTAATAGTTGTGAACTTAACAAAACAACCATATGAGACATCATACAGGACTCTTTTATCTCACCTTACCACCAATATCTTGCATTGTTGTTAAACCTTTTTAACTAATGATTAAAGAGCATTATCAAAATATTACTACTAACCAAAGTGTTTTTCCCCAACCCACCCTATTATTATTTTTATATCATTTATACATGAACATACATAAATAATAAGGGTATAGCAAAAGTGGTGAATTTACAAAGCAAACATGCGTTACATCCTACAGAGCTTCCATGCATCAACCCTCCACCAGCACTTTGCATTGCCATGAGATGTTTGTTACAATTTATCAAAGAATATTGTCAAAATCTTACTACTAATTATAATCCTTATCTTACATTTGGTATTTTTCCCCCAACCCACTCTATTCCCTATTTTGATAACATACTCTATCAGTTTTCCTTTGTCTGTGAAGACTTGGAACTCACCTCACCCTCATTTTTCTGTACATTTAAAAAAATTTATTGAAGTATATCACTCATACACAAACATACATAAACAATAAGTGTATAGTAAAAGTTGTGAATTTACAAAGCAAACGTGCATAACATCATACAGGAGTCCCATACATCAACCCACCACCTACACCCTGCATTGATGTGAGACATCTCTTATAAATTATGAAAGAATATTGCCAAAATATTCTAATTAACTATAGTTTATATCTTACATTTGGTGTATTTTTCCCACAACCTGCCCAAGTGTTATTCTTTTAGTATATTTTTATTAGGGAAGTTGTGAACTTACAAAACAACCATGGTCATGTGCAGAATTCCCATATAACACCCCTCTATCAGCACACCATACCACAGTGGAACATTTGTTACAGATTATGAGATAATATCATCAGACTGTTATCACCAACCATGGTCCATAGCATACATTTAGCACACTTTTTCCATACTCCCCCATTATCAGTACATCTTTGGCATAGATGCATGAATATTACAGTAGTGCTATTAACCACAGTCCATAGGTCACCCCAGTTGTATTTTTCCCCTGCTTCTCCACATTCCCACCACCTGGCAATAGTGATGATGTACATAGGCTCTAATTCACAGAAGGACACTCTTGGTCTGTACCATAAACCAAACTTCTCATCCACCTCTGGGTTCACTGTGTTCTTCAGTCCCTAGATTATTCTCCAGCTTTCTTTCAATTGACATTTACATCCCTAGACTGTCCTTTTCAGCCACATTTCCATTTATAAACCAACTGTTATTCACTATAATGTGTTACCATTGACTCTAAACATTTCCACACTTCTACAGTAAAGTTTATTAAAACTTCTACATACATTAAGCATCAGTAGTCCATCTCAGTCATTCTCTTATCTCCTTTAAGAATCCAGCACCTACCACCAGGTCTTGAAGATGTTTTCCTTAATTTTCTTCTAGAAGCTTTGTGTTTCTTGCTTTTACATTTAGCTTTTTGATCCATTTTGAGTTTATTTTTGTATAAGGTGTGAGTTTGGGATCCTCTTTCTTTCTTTTGGCTATGGATATACAGTTCTATCAGCACCATTTGTTGAATGGACTGTTCTGCCCCAGCTGGGTGGGTTTGACAGGCTTGTCAAAAATCACTTGACCATAGATGTGAGGGTCTGTTTTTGAACCATCAATTTGGTTCCATTTGTCTATGTGTCTCTTTATGCCACTAATATGATGTTTTTATCACTGTAACTAGGTAATATGATTTCAAGTCCAGGTGTTCTGCTATAGACTTATTGTGATTCTAGCAAGGGAATAAATGATATCATTGATATGGAGACAGTGGCCCCTGGAAGTTCTGGGGATAGGGAGGGGGAAAAACAGGTGAAATATAGGGGCACTTTCAGGACTTGGAAACTGTCCTGAATGACCTTACAACAACAGATACTGGCCATTACATATCTTGCCATAACCTACAAAATTGAGCAGGAGAAATTATAAACAACAATGCAAATTATAATTCATGCTTAGTGGCAATGTTCCAAAATGTTTTCAAGAAATGTAACAAAATACCACACTGATGAATGATGTTGTTAATATGGGAAAATGTGGTGTAGGGAACAGGATATATGGGAATCCCCTATATTTCTATGTAACATTTATGTAATCTAAATATCTTTTTAAAATATATATATAGAGAGAGAGACACACACGCAAACACATATACATAAAATAAATAAATAAATTCTGGAAATGAGAGTCCTCCAACTTTGCTTTTCCTTTTTAAGATGTTTCTAGCTATTGGGGACCCCTTACTCCTCCAAATGAATTTGATAATCCTGTTTTCCATCTATTTTTAAAATGCTGGTGGGATTTTTATAGGGATTGAATCAAATCTGTATATCAGTTTGGGTCTTCCAATCCATGAGCATGGAATGTTCTTCCAATTATTTAGGTCTTTCAAAATTTATTTTAACAAATGCATTGTAGTTTTCTAAATACAAATGCTTTACATTGTTGGTTAAGTTTATAGATATTTGATTCTTTTAGTTGCTATTGTAAATGGAATTTTTTCCCTGATTTCCTCCTCAGATTGTACATTACTAGTGTCTCTTAAAATTTAAAGTTTATTTCATCTGATATAAGGATATCTACTCCATTCTTTTCTTTTCTTTTCTTTTTTTTTTTTGGTTAATGCATGCACAGAATATCTTTTTCCAGCCTTTCACTTTCAATCTATTGGTATCCTTGGGCCTAAGATGAGTCCCTTGCAGATAGCATATAGGTAACTCATATTTTCTTATCCATTCTGCCAACCTGTGTCCTTTGATAGGGGAGTTTAATCCATTAACATTCAATGTTATTACTGTAAAGGAAGTTCTTGCTTCACCCACTTGACCTTTGGATTTTATCTGTCATATTTTATTTTCACCACTTTTTTTGCACTTTTAGTTACTTTTTACTAATATAATCTTCATTTCTAGACTCTCTTCTAAGCCTCTCTTCCCTGTCTTTTCTTTTTGGGCTGTAGTACACCCTTTAGAATTTCCTGAAAGGCCAGTCTCTTGATTACAAACTCTCTCAGTTTCTGTTTATCTATGAATATTCTAAACTCACTCTCAGTTTTGAAAGACAATCTTGCCAGATATAAGATTCTTGGCTGGAAGTTTTTCTCATAGAAACCATAGAGGCAAGAAGACAGTGGTATGATACATTTAAGATATATCATAAGTATATATCATACCACTGTCTTCTTGCCTCCATGGTTTCTTAAATATATCATACCACTTAAATATCTTAATATATTATACCACTGTCTTCTTGCCTCCATGGTTTCTATGAGAAATTGGCAATTAACCTTATTGGGTATCCCTTATATGTTATGCATTGCTTTTCTCATGCTGTTCTCAGAATTCTCTTTGTCTTTGACATTTGACATTCTGATTAGTATGTGTCTTTGAGTTGGTCTATTCAGATTTATTTGGATGGGAGTATGTTGTGCTCCTTGGACATGGGTATCTATGACCTACCTTCAATAAGGTTGGGAAATTTTCTACGATTATTTCTTCAAATATTCCTTCTGTCCCTTTTCCCTTCTCTTCTCCTTCTGGGACACCTATGACACATATGTTTTCACATCCCTTGCTGTCATTTAGTTCCCTGAGACCTTGTTCAATTTTTTTCTATTCTTTTCTTCATCTGTTCTTTTGTATGTTCACTTTCAGAGGCCATTTCTTCAAGCTCACCAATCCTTTCTTCTGCCTCCCCAAATATGCTGTTATACAATTCCAGTGTATTTTTAATTTCATTTACTGCACCTTTCATTCCTGTAAGAGCTGATATTTTTCTATGTATGCTTTCAAATTCTTATTTGTGCTCATCCAATGTCTTCTTAATGTCCTTAATTTCTTTAGACATCTCACTGAATTTATTAAGGAGATTTGTTTAAACATCTGTGATTAGTTGTCTCAACTCCTTTGTATCATCTCCAGGCTTATCTTATTCCTTTAAGTGGACCAACCATATCTTCCTTTTTCTTGGTATGGATTGTGATTTTTTTTTTTTTTTTTTTGGTATCTTGGCATCTGGTTTACTATGTATTTTTTCTCAGTGCAGTTTCTCCCTTTCGTTTAGAGCTTTCTTGCCCTTTCTCCCTTGCTGGTTGTGTAGTCGGAGGCAAAGATGTAGTTGGTGCTATAAGCTGTGGAAGCTCAAGGTGCCTACATTGCCCCAGGGATGATGAAGCTTCTCCCAACTTTCTCCTTTTCCAGGGGTAGGGACAGAACCATAGCCATGTGTAATAAACCAAGTTGTGCAGGCCCAGACTGTAGCTGCCCAGAAAGACTGATGATGCTTCATGTTCCTTCCTCCATTGCCTTAGGTGGGGGTGGAGCTGCAGGTGTGGGCAGTAATCTAGGCCATGATAGTCCAAAATGACCACAGCTGCCCAGTAGACTTCGAACTATTCATTCTGTGCCAGCCAAATGTACCTGCAGTTACACAGAGAGGCTGGTGCAGGTCCCACCAGATTCTTCCCTGTCAGAGGTGGGGCTAAAGCCAAGGCTATGGCTGCAGTCTGAACTGGGCAGAAAGAAGCTGTTCTTTAATGTCACTGTGATTTTCAATCAGCCCCATATCCCCTCCATGCTGGGGGCAGAGTCAAAATGTTGGCTACCAGCTCCTTTCCAAATTGGACAGTTTTACACTCTAGCTGTTCTTATGGTTCTACTTTAGCCAGTAGAATTTACTAATCAGTTGGAAAATACAGCTTCCAACTCTAGACACAGAACAGCTCCCAGGGCAGCTTGTGCCACTAGAGTAGGATGATCACCAGCCTCCATGGCGTGGTCTGTAGTTTCCTGGAGAGACTGGTTCAGGTCCCCCCAACCTCCTCCCTGCCGGAGGTGGGGTTGGAGTTTAGGATAGAGCTGCAATCTGATCTAGATGGAAAGAAGTCAGTCTCTACCAGAACTGTGCTTTTCACTGCACCTCTCTTCCCCTCATTCTGGAGGTAGAGTTACAATGGCCTCTATCAGCTTCTTTCTGACTTGGACATGTTCAAATTTTACTTGTTCTTAGGTTCAGACTTTAGCCCGCTGAATTCACTAATTAGTAGCTCAAGTTGGTGTCCAACTATCTCTTCCACCCCTGTTTTTTGGGGAGTGGTACTTTCAGTACTAGCAATGGAATAGCTCCCGAGGTGGCTTGTGCCTCCAGTGGAGGATGGGCACAGACATTAACAGCGTGGAGTCCTCTACTTACAAATCTTCTCTGCAGATGGGCAGTCTCCTATTTTTTAAAGGATATTGCAGGATGATCTTCTGGTTACCTGGAGCCCCCAAACAGCTGCTTTAGATAGTCCTGGGTGATTACTAACTGCCCCATAGTACAAGTTGACTTATGGAGTGCCTTAATTTGCCACCATCTTGGTGGTTCTCTCCCTTATTTTTGAAGAACAATTTTGCCAGATACAGAATTCTTGGCTGGCAGTTTTTCTCTTTCAGTACCTTAAATACATCATACCACTTTCTTCTCTCCTTCATGGTTTCTGATGAGAGGTCAGTACTTAATCTTATCAATGTTCCTTTGTATATGATGCTTTGCTTATGTCTTTCTGCTTTCAGAATCCTCTCTTTATCTCTGATATTTGTCATTATGAATAGTAGGTGTCTCAGGGTAAATCTATTTGGATTTATTCTGTTTGGGGGGACTGTCCTTCTTGGATATTGATGTTTATGTCTTTCATAAGGTTTGGAAGGTTTCAGTCATTATTTCCTCAAATAACCTTTCTTCCCTTTTTCCATTCTCTTCTCCTTCTAGGAGACCTATAATTTGTATGTTTGAGCATTTTACAGTGTCATTCAATTCTGAGTCCCTTTTCCATTTTTCCATTCTCTTCTCTTTTGGTTCTCCTGTCTTTTCTAGTTCAGATGTTCTATCTTTGAAATCACTAATTCTGTCTTCAAACAATTCATATCTGTTCTTATGTCCCTCTAATGTATTTTTAATCTCATCTATCACATCTTTCAATCCCATGAGTTCTGTTACTTTTCTTTGCTGGCTCTGAAATTGTTCTTTATGCTCAGCTAGTGTCTTCTTAATATCCATTGTCTCTTTAGTTATATTTTCTTTGAATTCTTTGAATTGATTTAGAAGAGTTGTGTGATTACCCTTGATTGTCTTAAATCCTAAATCTCTTGTTCCTATGCCTGGGCCATCTATTCCTCTTTCCTAGTATGGCTTGTAAATTTTTGCTAATGTCTAGCCATCTGAATATGCTGGTGAATTTTCTCTGATGGCCAACTTCTCTCTCTTGCCTATTGTTTGTTTGTTCATTTGTTTTTATTTTTCACAGCTCTTCTTTGATATTTGGTTCAACTTATTCTAAGTTTTTAAAATTGCCCTCCCCCAAAAAAATTGCCCAGCTTAAGTTGTCAAAATCAGACTAGCAACTCACTAATGGGTTACAGATTTTCTCCCAGGAGTTAAGGTACAGAGTGTACAAAAAGCAACTTTTGTGCATGCAATTTCCAGACTGGACAGCAGATGGTACTTGTCAGCACAGAGTTCCATAGAGGTGTATCAGTCTTTGCTTTCCTGTTTCTGGGTCTGGCCAGAGCTGAGATTCAAAGCAGATTTTGCTGGCTGAATTCACTAAACAAAAGCCTCCCAACTCCCCCACCCTTTTCCCTTGTAGCAGCTGCCAAGGAGGAAGATGTGTGTTCCCCTCTCAGTTAGCAGCAGTGAGCCAGGGGTTTTACCCCAGCTTAATATCTTGGGGGTGGGGAAGGTAGCCCTTCCTGGTTGCCATTTCACATTTGTTGTTTCAGGTTTTTTGTCTCTCTGTCCCTCACCCTCTGATGATGGACTGTCCTAGTCTGCTAACCCCCAAATCTGGACCCTTGGCCAGGTTTTGGCTCTTTCTCCATTGTTTTTGTAAATTGAGCCTTCCAGCTTACTCCAAAACCATTTTCCCACATTTCCCCAAAGTGTAACATTTTGGCCACAAATTCCTTAAAAGAATAAAGCGTTATAAGATCCCCACCCAAGTTAAAAAAAAAAAGTATGAATTTATCAATCACCCTCAACTTTCAGTTTTCCCCACATAAAATTAGTTATATATATAGCCATATTCATTTCTTTCTGGAAGTCTCCAGGGTTGAGCAACCTCTCCTACTTAAGGCCAATCCCTTCACCTATGCCTTTGGTTTTATCTACCCTCATTTCTTCTTTTTTTTTTCTAACTACCCTTATCTCTTCTTTTTTTCAGTAACAAGCCTTCCTCTCTTTCATCTTTAGCATTTTCCTCTGTATTGACTCTTTCTCCTGGACTATATATATGCCATGCTCTGCCCCATTCTTAAATAGAAAATTGCCTTGTCCTCTTATCTTGGTTTAATTAAAGCTCTGGTTCTCTCCTCTCCTACTAGGCAGACCTCTTTGAAGAAGATCTATAATTATCATCTCCAGTTCCTCATTTATCTTTTACATCTCAGTGTCAAGCAGTTAGGCTATGGAACCTACAATCTTCACTGTATTTGCTTCCCAGGATTCACCAATGTCTCAATGTGGCCCAAACCACTTTGTTGGCCATTGGATTTCATCTCACTGCTTGGTCTGCTATATCAACATGGTCGCCATTGTTTGGGATGCATGATGTTAATCACACAAATCTACATATCAATCTGGACATGTGAGCTCTCAAGGCATTTAATAATAGGAACACATTCACAATCATCTCAAAATCAGCATTTTAAAATATGAACCCGCCAACTTTCTTTTATTCTCAACCTGCCTTACATCCTGCATGCCATATACCTTAATACAAATCCTCATTATCCCCATTCCCAAAAATCAAAGTTGGAAGTCACAGAGGGATCTTCACCTTCCTGCGATGATACTCCACATCCAATCAGATTCCAAATCCTGCTCATGTTATTCTGTAAAATTTTCAGAATTTGCCCCCATTTCTTCCCCTTTTTAATGTCTGTTCAGACTTTGGTCATGGTTTTACTTTCATATGTACTCCCTCAAAGCAACTTTATATTTGTATTCTTTGCTCTGCTGCTAGACTGACCTGAAAAACTGCTCGACAAAAATCCTTCAGCAAGTTACAATGAATTTCCTATAAACAAGTATCTCCACAATACCTATTGCTATAGGGAATAGCTAAGCTACTTATATTTTCTTTTTCCACTATAATTTATTCATCCCAGGAGTCTTTTAAAAATGTTTTGTAATTTCTAGACATTCAGTGTTTTTCTTAGTTATCCATCTGTATGTATCTAACAATTGCATTTTAGTCAGAGAATATAATTTGCATGATTTCATTTCTTTGACATTTTTAAAGCTAATTTCAAGGTCAGAATGTGATCAATTTTTGATGTAGGTTAACCTAAAGAGAGTATGTTTTATACTTACTGGGTTTAATATTCTATATATATCCAGAGCATATGGACTCATAAGCTGTTTCAATTTCTCTGTCATTACTAATATATGGTCTTATTTATCCATCCAATTTCAGAAAGAGTTTTGTAAAAATCTTCCTTCAAAATGATGTTTTATCAAGTTTTCTTTTTGGCTCTTTCAAATTTTGTTATATATATATATTATACTACATAATTAGGTGTATACAAGTTTAGAAATCTTATATACAGTTCATTTAATTTATCTTAATCATTTTCTAGAACTCTAGTTTACTTTCGGTAAGGCTTTTGACTTTAATGTCCATTTTGTCAGATATGAATACATCCAAACCATTTTCTTTTAAGTTGCTTTTTGCCTAGTTTATCTTTTTCTACCCTTTGATTTTCATCTTTTCTTTTTCCTTGTATTGTAGTTATGTATCATGTGAGTACTGTATAGCTGCATTTATGAATAAATACAGAGTGACAATCTGTCCTTTTTATTACAGAGTTTAGTCTATGTACATTAAGTGTGATTATTGATATATTTGGATTTATTCCTTTTATGCTTATTTTTGTATACTTTCCATTTCCCTCTTTACAAAAAAAATTCATTTTCTTATTTTCTTCCTCTCTTATCTTCTGTGTCAAATATTGTGCTTGAGATTATATTTTCCCATTCAATATTTTTCTCTACTTGTTGAGAAGTTAAGTGGTCCCTGTCTCTCTTTATTGGTAACTATTTGCATGTGTGTTTTATTAGAGCACTGGTAGGTTTACAGAAAAAGCATACAGAAAGTAGTGTTCCCATATATTTGCCCCACTCACACACAGTTTTCCTTGTAATTAACATTCTTGCATTCGTGTGATACCTTTATTACAATTCATGAAACAATATTATTGTAATTATACTATTAACAGAGCTTTTCATTTATTTTCCATAAATGCCTAGTAGTATAATTACTAGGTGTTAGGGTAGATGTATAATGTTTTACAAAACTGCCAACAGTTCCCAAAAGTGGTTGAATTCCTAACTATTTTAAATAAATTCTTAAAGTCTAAATATAATATCTTTTACTGTATTCACCACCAGTCCAAATATCACAAAATGCTTTCATTGTGATCACTGTTCTCCCAAGAAATGATTTTGTGGCCCAATATTTTGCCTTTGTTCATTTTTGATTTACAAATATGATGTTATTACTGCTTAACAGAATGTTTGTTCAGATTTACTCACACATTTGCCAGTAATTTTGCTCAGCACTTACACTGCCATCAGTAACAGATCTTCTTTCTGGGATATTTCATGTTCTCCTTAATTTCTGCCTTCACATGTGCTCCCCAGAGTGTCAGCTGGTGGTAAGCTTCTGCCCTTATTCTTAAAAGACAGTTTCTCTGGGTATTGAATCCTGGGTAGTCTTTAATTTTCTCTCAGAATCCGGAAGATATTCCACTGTCTTCCACCTTCCACTCCTGTTAAAAGCAGCCATCAAACTCATTGTGGTTCCTTTGGAGGTGATTTCTGTTTTCTCTCTGGCTTTAATTTTTTTATTTTTATTTTTTTTTAAGATTTATTTTATTTACATTTTCTCCCCTTCCCCCCTGTTGTCTGCTCTCTGTGTCCATTTATTGTGTGTTCCTCTGCGTCCACTTGCATTATCAGGCGGCACTGGGAAACCGTGTCTCTTTTTTGTTGCATCATCTTGCTGCGTCAGCTCTCCATGTGTGCAGCGCTACTCCTGAGTGGGCTGTGCTTTTTTCACACAGGTCAGCTCTCCTTGTAGGGTGCACTCCTTGCGCATAGGGCACCCCTACATGGGGGCACCCCTGAGCGGCATGGCACTCCTTGTGCATGGCAGCACTGTGAGCGGGCCAGCTCACCACACAGGTCAGGAGGCCCTGGGGATCGAATCCTGGACCCTCCATATGGTAGACGGACGTTCTATCAATTGAGCCATGTCTGCTTCCCTCTGGCTACTTTTTAAATATCCTCTGTTTTCTTTTGCTATGCAGTTTCAATATGACACATCTGGGTTGGATTTCTTATTAATCTTTCAAGATTGGGGGGGCTTACTTGACTGTATATTGTTATTTCATTCACTTCTTCACATGTTGATTCTTCCCAATCCCTTTTCTCATTCTGGAACTCAGAAAAGACAGATGTTATAACTGCACACTCTGTCTGCCCTAACTTTTAAACACATTTAAATTTATCTCTCTGCATTCTTGATACGTTTTTAGATTTGTTTTCCTATTTTAAACTGTGTATAACCTACTATTCAATCTACCCACTGAGTTTTACAATTCAATTAGATATATACTATACTGCATACCAGACATACACATAATAGCTCTTTGTTACTTTTTCACTCTACTTGGTTATTTTGTATAGTTTTTTTGTTCCTTGTTTTGATTTTCACTATACCTCTTATTTCCATAAATGCATTTAACCTGATTATTTTATATTCCTTGCCTGAAATTCCAGTATTTGAAATACATGTATATCTCACTATGTTTTTAGGTATTACTTCTGGCTCTCATTCCTCAAGCCTTTTTTCTTTTTAAGATTTATTTTTTATTTATTTCTCGTCCCTTCCCTGCCCTCCCCCCCCCGCCCCAGTTGTATGCTCTTTGTGTCCATTCACTGTGTATTCTTCCGTGTCCACTTATATTCTTGTCAGTGGCACCCAGAATCTGTGTCTCGTTTTGTTGCATCATCTTGCTGGATCAGCTCTCTGTGTGTGTGCTGCCATTCCTAGGCAGGCTGCACTTTTTTCATGCTGGGCGGCTCTCCTTATGGGGCCCACTCCTTGTGCGTGGGGCTCCCCTATGCAGGGGACACCCCTGCGTGGCACAGCACTCCTTGTGTGCATCAGCACTGTGCGTGGTCCAGCTCACCACATGGGTCAAGAGGCCTGGGGTTTGAACCTGGACCTCTCATGTGGTAGGTGGACACTCTATCTATTGAACCAAGTGTGCTTCCTAAGCCTTCTTTTAATATGTGCTATATGACATTTTATTGTGAGCTGCACATTCTCATTGGACTTGTGTCTAGGGGAATATTTTAGTGTTTGGTTGATGTTTTCAGTTTATTTGAGGTCCTATTAGTCAGGGAACATTTAAACTAAATCATCTGCTTGATATTGTTCAGACCAAATGAGTACTATAAATTCAGGAATGAACCAGGAGTTGATTGGCTTGTAAAAAATTATTGAGAGGTAATTTTTATATCCTCACCTAATATCAATCTCACATCAGGTTTGCTTACTAATCCCTTCTGAGAAGGGAATTTACGTCTTATTCATCCCTCACTCAGGTCATGGCCCCTTAGAGTCCCCACTTCCCCTGAGGGTCTAATCTGAGACGCTCCATCTTTGATAGACTCTAAGCTTTAGCTTCTACTCCCTGAAGTTCAAGGTCACCAGGGATTGGCACGAGCCCCTCATTGGAAAAGAAGTTTTAACATGCAGTTCCCAGCAGCATTTCTGCTTTAACTTTGTTTATGGGCTCTGCAGAATTCTTTTCTTTCATGTCAGATCAGCAATACATCTAAAAAGACATTTTAAATATTTTTTGAAGGTTTTAGTTGTTTCCTTTGGAAGGGAAGTATTTAGGGTCTACACATTGTTTGAGATAAAATGTCTTCCAGCCAAAAAGAAGACAGAGTGTGTGTGTGGAGTAAAAGGGAAAAGAGACTGAGAAGAAATTTTTTAAGAATAATTAAGGGAATGATTTCTCACCTAGTCAATATTATCTTAGAGAAAGATAAGAGAAACAGTAAACGTGATGCAGTCACATCAGCGTGCACGTGAAATTTCATTTCTTTCTTTTTCTCATTTTTTTAATTAGAGAAATTGTGGTTTTACATAAAAACCATGCATAAAATACAGTGCTCTCATATACCCTCCCACACCAGAACACCTTGTAGTAGTATGAGACCTTTGTTGCCATTGATAAAAGGACAATATTATAATGCACTATTAACTGTAGTCCATGGTTTACATTAGGGATCACAGTTTGTGTTGTACAGTCCTATTTTTGTTTCTTTTTTAAAATTTTTATTCTACTAACGTATATAAACCTAAAATTTCCTATATTTCATTTTTGTTCCATCTGCCCCTTCTTCTCTGGGTTAGTAGAGTAAAGCCTGAGCTAGTTACCACTCTCTCTGCAGCACCTTTCAACAGTTTTCCCTTGAATTCTTAGCCACTGCTTCCAGCCAGTTTTCTTTTTTCCATGTGCCTTCATTTAATTCAATATTTGCCTCTCCTGGCCACTCATCTTCTTTCTGCCTCTTAACTTAAATGGCGGCCTCACCAAAGACCCTCACCCCCTTCTGCCTCCTTCAGCTGCAGCAGCTCCATGCCCAATGCCTTTCAGCCCACACAGCTCTCATGACTTTCCTTTGCTTTCTTTCCTCTTTCTTCGCTTCTTTCATAGACATTCCCCCAGTCCTGGTGTTCCTTCTGTGTGTGTGTGCTGCCTTCCTGAGAAATTCCATTTGTAAACAAAGTCTTACCCACAACCTTGGTGGACAAAATGACCGAATCAACCTCTCCACACCCCGTGTTTGGAACCGACTTTAATCATTCGCTCCAATCGTGCATTGGTTTCATGTTAAATCCAGTATTACCTTTCAAACCTGATGCTGTAGTATTTAACTCTAGGTCCATTTCTCTCCTAAACACTATTTCATGATGCACTTTGCAGAGTTATTATGACACATACTGGAAGAAAAGGCGCTGACATTTATCAACCTTGTCACCGGATAACGTCTGATTTACTGTAATTAAGGTTGGACTGGACTGAAAATGCATTTTTTTAAACATAGGGATAAATTTAACTCCACTATTAATCCCAAGCATTCAGACCACTACTGCACAGTCCTTGATGTTAATTTAGGTGTTTTAAGCTACTGTGAATATAAAGCTGGAAAGATTTATGGGCAATAAAAGGAAGTGTGCTCGTAATTCACAACTGGCCTCTGAGACCCTGGCTGTGCTTTGGAGCCACCAAGACAGTTCATTAGTTTCACCAGACAGCCCTGGAATTGAAACAGAACGGTCAGGCATCACTAATGTGATTAAGGCTTTTGATTTCACGGTTTAAAAAAAAAAAATTAGTTGACCCAAATGTGATTTCAGAGCTTTCCTTCTATATGTATCAGGGGTCAGTAACCAGTTGCTGACAAGGGATAGTATAACCTTGAACTGAGAGCAAGAGGAGGTAAGCACTCCAAGGAATGTTCCATGTGCTGATTTTTCTTCCACAGTAGAAAGAAAAAATCCTACTGACACATTCAGCACAATTGTCTAGAATGATGAAATAACTATTTACCTAGTAAAGGTAAATGGCAGTCACTACACACACACATGAGTCACCATCTACCCTCAGTACCTTCTGAAGGACTGGTGTGGCAACCAAATACCATTTAATGAACTTGCCTGGAGTAACTACTATATATTTTACAACACTAGGATATGTTAAAACATTAATAAAAAATCCTTAGGGTTCCACTTGAGATATTAGTTTTCTTTTTATAATAAGCCTCACAATACTCTATTACTCCATTTCTATTAATTTTCAATCATCAGAACTACAACAGTCATGGTTATAATATATGTCTTTGGTGTTTACTAACTTGTCACTTTTAAAGACACAAGTAAGACCACATTCCCATATGTTACCAGAGTATTTGACCAGTAGTCACCCTCACAATAAATTTCTTCCAAATTTGTCCCGGGCATAAGATGTGAAAAACTTTGACCTCCTGGAATTTATATAGCAATGTTTAAATCACTCCTCCTGGGAGGCTGTGGAAACAATAAATTTTCAGACAGAGGGTTTTCTCCAAGACCCAAGGACAGACTACAAATTATTTTAATTTGTTAATGGATACATTTTCTGTATCTGAGCATAAAGGAAACCAACATTCGCTTCACTTTATTTTTCAGGCAGAACACGCACAGCTTGGCGCGCTTAGAGCTGTCTAAGGCGTGAACCACACAAACTCGCCTGAGTTTTGGTGGCAGAGGTGCAACCAGAACCCAGACTCGAGAATTCCAGTCCTGTTGATTTTAACTACCACCCACAGCTCTTTTTTCCTTTTCCATAACCTTTTTTTAGTACATTTTCAGTGTCAACTCATTTAATATTTGCTCTTTTGATCCTCTGAAATCAACATGAAATGTGTTAATCTGGAGTTTTTGCTGAGGCAGGATTTGAATTGCCCATTGGTGAGATTGCTGTGAGCGAGGCAGACACCTTCTAGAGACACCTTCTAGAGACACCTTCTAGAGACACCTTCTAGAGACACCTTCTAGAGACAGGGACACTGTTATCACATAAGGGCAAAGGCGTCCAGCGTCTGCCTCACCATATGACTTAGGTCTTTCCTGATTATCATTTCTTTTCTCCCTTCAGAAGAAATCTCATTTCTATTTGTTAAAACAGGATCCTAAACAAAACACACAATGCATTACTATTGTGAGGATAATACAAAGAAAAGGATATTTTCTAAAACACAAATATAAATTCTGGATGAATTAAATATTTATTGTGAATCCCTTATGCCTTGTTAGTGGAATTTTAAAGGAATACAGCCATTTCAGAAAAAAAAAAAATTGGCAGTTTCTTTTAAAACTAAATATGCAACTACCATTTCACCCAATAATTGCACTTTGGGGCATTTATTCCAAAGAAATGAAAACTTCACATTCGTACAAAAACCAGTATGCAAATGGCCATAGCGACTTCATTCATAACAGCAGAAATCTGTAAACAACCCAGACGTCCTCCAAAAGGCGAATGGCTAAATAAGCAAGATTATAAAAGAGCATCACGACAGGTCCTGATGATAGTGGAAATGTTCAGTGTATTGACTGATTGACTGAACAGTGGATACAGGAAACTGTACGTGTGATCAGATTGTATAGAAATAAATACACACCCACAAGTACCGGTAAATCTGGGGAACTTTAATGAGATAAATCAATTATATCAATGTCCAAATCCTTGTTGTGATATTATATCACAGTTTTGTAAAGTGCTACTATTGGGGAAACTGGATAAAGTACTCATGGGCTGGATCTCTCTATATTGGTTCTTATACCTGCAGGTGAATCTACAGTTTTCTCAGTAACATTTTCAGTTTAAAAAGTTTAATGTTGAAGTTATCGATGGCTAATATCTTTGGCATTATATAAATGATGTATACAAAAATACATAAATAATAAAAAGCCATTTTTTTTCTTTTCCTTTTTTTATGGTACTATAAACTCTATCTACTCTACCCAGGACAAAATTTATTCAGCAATTAAGACCTAAATGTTAAATAATGTTCAAAATGTCAGTTAATGTGTGTTTTGAGTGATAGTGAACTCTAGTTTTTTTCTACTGATGTTTGTTTTGGGAGAAAGCCAGAAACCCATGTAAATAACATTGAATTTGAGAGCAAGTATTAGTGATGGTTTCGAGAAGCATCTCTCACAAAATATTTAACAACTATAGCATAGGTTCTGATAATTCAAAATGGTGGTGATAATGAGCTAAGAAATTCACACCAAATATCACTGTGCAAGGGACTACTGGATGAATATTATGCAAGTAAATGATTAGAAAATAATCAACCTAATAACTAAAAAGAATACACAATACAGATGACACAAATCAGATCACCAAACTTGCACATAGATACAGATGTATGTGAATGGAAACCTCCATTCTTCAGGTGTTGTCCTTGTCCCATACGTTGTTAAGGGAAGAGCATCCGAAACATCTTGACTTGCCTTGCAACACTGTTCCATTTCTCTAAAGAGAAAATCACCCTTTCATGCTTGGAAATTGCTACTCAATAATTTCTATCAAAGAAGTAGGGAAGAAGTAATTCATTATGTACAAGTATTGGGCAATCTCACATAGGGAGGTGGTGCTGCCACTTAAGTGTGGGATTCCATGATACTCATGCATCCTAAAATAAAGAATTCAGTTTTGGCAGGGTATCCCTGCCTCCCTTTAGAGCAATACTTGGGAAAAGAAATCCCTGGACTAGGAAAGAGCAATTGGCTATAGGTGAAGTTTCTAAGCCCAAGTAAGGGCCACAGACAGGATAAGTAAACAGAGACCCTTTTCAGCATAATAAAGCCCAAACATCATGCTAGTAGGGGTCATAAGTCTTAATTCAAACACAAAAATAGAGCTACAGACTAGATATAAACTCTTTCAGTGGGAAAACTTGATTTTTTAAAATACCTTGGAATAACAAATTTTACAAAAGGAAAAAAAAAAAAGCAGGTGGCAAACCAAGGGGTCACCAGATGACATTTGTTTTCCTTAAATAATAAACTTTATTGCAAATGCAATTTACTGTATGGACAGAGACAAAATTATCATTATTTGCATACAAGTGTTTCCATATAAAATCCAATATAATCAATTGAACCATTGCTATAATTGAAAGGAGAGTTCACCAGAGTGTCTAGATACAAAATTAATAAACCCAAATCAAGAACTTTCCTGTGTACCAATAATAAATTGGAGGGTTATGAAAAGAGGTCCAATTCATAATGACAATCAAGAACATAAAATGTCAAGGAATAACATTAAAAAGAAATTGATGGATATATGGGGGGATGTAAAAACAATGTAAAGGTCTTAAACAAAAGGAGAGGAAGTATAATTCAACAAGCATTGTTTAAACATTTATAATGAAAACTCTTAGACAGATATATAAGGTATTTCTGGATATGAAAACAAATATTTTTTAACCATTTCAATTATTTCCCAGTCATTTAGGAATGTAATAAAACTCATAAAATGTTTAAAGGATATTTCAAAAAAATGTATTAATTCATTTAAAGTATTTACCAAGTACATACTGTGATTAAAACTGTGATCATCAACATGGTGACTTGAGATATCCCCTGAGAAAACCTCCCCAGACCGCCAATGACTAATAGGAGAGATTCCAATTACTGAGAACTCTAGAGGATGGCAGAGACTGGAGAAGGACTCCACAAATGCTGACTAAGAAAAAGAAAAGTTATCAAGTAGGAAACCTCTACCCTAGACCTGCTGGTACACTCCTTCCTCAACAGGTCCTGTGGACTTGGTTGCTGCTCAGGAACAGTAGCCCAGATCCCTCCTGCCTCCCAATGGGGACACGGTCTATAGAGTGCACAGCACCAAGTTAGAACCCCCTGTGTTTCCAGGCACAGGGATCCAAGTCCAGAGAGATAGGACAAAACAAAAGCTACCGAGGAGTGCTGCATACGAAAGGGTCCCCAGGAGGAAAAAAAGACAGAGACCATGGTAAAACTGCGACTGGACTGTGCGGTGCTAACTCAATCCAGTTTCTGGTAATTGGACCACATAAACATGAAATGACTTTTCTGGAGTGACCCACCTTTTTGGTTTGGCCCCATCTGTCTAGATACACTAATGGGGAAGAAACAGGGGGCAGAAAGGCCTCACAGAGAAAAAAATGGAGGGAGGGGAAAGTTAAACTGCTGTAAGCATTGAAAAGATTAAGGAAAATGGGACACTGAGTGAGGGAGAGACTTTAAACAAATCATAGGCGCTGGGGAGAAAAGTTCTATATAAACACAAACAGAACAGATCAGTATTCCTGAAGAAGGAATAGCAGAAAGGACTTTTTCTCCTGGAGGTGAAGCAATTACACAAAAAAGCAAACTTAAAAATTGTACCAAATATCCTCGGCAAGAATCAGATGACAATGGGCTGAGAAAATCTGATCACTTAAACCTGGGATATCCTAAAGGTCCAGAATATGTTAAACCAAGTGTCAAAGGAGAGCCTTAAAACAAAGCTAATCAAAAATAAAACCCTAGATAATATGGAGAAGCTAACCTTCAGTGCTAACTCATCAAGATAATCAGATGCCTAGATATCAGCAAAAAATTACAAGTCATTCCAAGAAACATGAAGATAGAGCTCAATCGAGGGAACAAAACTTCAGAGGAGACACAGATTTTGAAACAATTAATTAAAGAAGTTAAAACAAATCTCCTAAATCAATTAAAGAAGATAAAGGAAAATATGCATAAAAAGATAAAAGATATTAAAAGGACAATGTGTGAGCATAAAAAAGAATTTGAAAATATAAAAAAAAACATAACAGAAATTATGGGGATAAAAGGCATAATAGTAGATTAAAAATACACTAGAGGGGCGTCAGTTGTGGCTCAAGTGATAGGGCTTCTGCCTACCATATGGGAGGACCCAGGTTCAATCCCTGAGGCCTCCAGGTAACAAAGAAAAACAGAAAGTGTGCCTGCACAGTAAGCCAAGTGCCTGCATGGCGAGCCAAGTGCCTGCATGGTGAGCCAAGTGCCCACACGGTGAGCCAGTGCCCATACAAGTGAGTCACACAGCAAGATGATGATGCAACAAAAGAGAGATTAAGGGGAGAGTCAAGGTGAAGTGCAACAGAAACCAGGAACTGAGGTGGCACAAGTGACAGGGAAACTCTCTCCACATCAGAGATCCCCAGGATCAAATCCCGGTGAGTCCTAGAAGAGAAAAACAAGAGAAGACAATAAGAAAAAGAGATAAAGAAGATCACTCAGCAAGTATACACAGACAGCAAAAACAGCAGGGTGGGGAGAGGGGGAGGTAAAAATACACTAGAGGCATACAACAGCAGATTCAAACAGGCAGACAAAAGAATCCACAAACTAGAAGACAGAACAATTGAAATCATACAGTGAGAAGAATAGATAGAAAAGGATAGAAAAAATTGAAAAGTGCCTCAGGAATTTGAGTGACAGCACAAAGCACACAAACATATGTGTCATGGATGTCCCAGAAGGAGAAGAGAAGGGAAAAGGGGCAAAAAGTGTATTTGGGGAAATAACGCCCGAAAATATCCCAACTCTTATGAAACACATAAATATACATGTCTAGAAGCACAAAGTTCTCCAAACAGAATAAATCCTAATAGACTTACTCCAAAAGACAACTAATAAGAATTTCAAATACCAAAGATAAAGAACTCTGAAAGCAGAAAGAGAACAGTAATTCATCATGTACAAGGGACTCTCAATAAGACTTAGTGCTGATTTCACATCAGAAACCATGGATGTGAGAAGGTGATGTTATGATATGTTTAAGGTAGTGAAAGAGAAAAACTGCCAGCCAAAAATTCCGTATCCAGCAAAACTGTCCTTCAAAAATGAGAGTGAGTTTAAAATATTCATGGATAAACAGATACAGAGGGTTTGTCAACAAAAGGTTTGTCTTATAAGAATTACTAAAGGGAGTTCTGCAGATTGAAAAGATAAGACACTTGAAATTCAACCAAAATGAACTAAATAATCAAATGGTCCTAAATATTAAAGAAATTCTATTAATAATAATAATAATAATAATAATAACAAACAAATCTTCAGGTCCATATGGCTTCATTGGAGAAATCTACCAAATATATTTAAAGATTTCATGCCATTATTATAGGATTTCTTCCAAACAGTAGAAGAGGAGCAAAATTTCCTAAATCATTTCTTGAAGCTTATATTAGTCTGATATTAAAAGTGGACAAAGACAGTACAAAGTAAGGCAACTGAATATTAGTATCCCTTATGAATGTAGATTAAAAAATCCCCAACAAAATATTAGCAAATGAAACCTAATAATATATATATAAAGGTATGTACCCCATGTCCAAGTAGACTTATTCTGTATATGCAAAGCAGTTTCAACATTCAAAAATTGTCAACCACCATGTCAACAGGCTAGAAAAGAAAAATCTTAAAATCATATGAGTGTTTGTGGTTTTTGAGGAATTGGTCCATTACTTGTAAGTTGTTGAATTTTTTATGTAATGTTGTGTGTAGTATTCCCTTATGATCCTTTTTAATAGTAGTAGGTATTATAGTGATATTCCTGTTTCATTATGGATATTAATGATTTATGTCATTTTTTATTTTTGACAGTCTTCTTAGAGTTTCATCAATTTCACTGATTTTTTTTTTGAATGACCAGCTTTTCATATTATTGCTTTTCTTTATGACTTTACTGTTTTCAATTTGATTCTTTTTCTTATGTGTAGTTTCCCCTTCTTTTTCCCTTTTCTGGGGTTATTTTGATCTTTTTCTATATCCTTGAGTTAGGAATTTAGATTATTGATTTATTTCCACTTTCCCAATGTGTTTGGTATAAATATCTCTCTCAACATGCTGTAGAGTCAGCCAAGGGATTGCTAATGCAAAATACCAGAAATCTTTTGGCATTTATAAAAGGTATTTATTTGGGGTAGACACTTAACAGTTACCAGGCCATAAAGCGTAAGTTACTTCCCTCACCAAAGTCTGTTGCCACATGTTGGAACAAGATGGCTGCCGACATCTGCCAGGGTTCAGGCTTCCTCTCCCCTTAAGGCTCCGTGGTCCCAGCTTCTTCCAATATCAGCTGTAGACTGGGATAAGTCTCGTCTCTCTCCCAGGGCTTGTTTCTCTCCAAGATCAGCTGCTCTGCTCCCTCCACAAAGCCAGGTGTAAACTATCAGGCGAATGGCTCTCTCTTCCCCAGGCCTCTGCCGTGTCTAATGGCGCCTTCTCTCCCTCCTCATGTATCTCCTTCCTCTGTGTTTATTTCCCAGGCTCCAGGATCAAAACTCTGTCTCCTCTGCCAAGTCGTTTTCTCTGTGAGTCTCCGCCCACCAAGAAGGCAGGGACTTGACATACTACTGATGGGGCCCAATCAAAGCCCTAATCATAATTTAACCAAGTAAAAGTGAAGCCTCTAAATCCAATACCATCTAAGGGTATCTGCTAGCCCAGAGAAATAGACCAGTTTACAAATATCATCAGCATTTCTTTTTGGAATTCATCAATGATATCAAACTGCCACAACTACTTTACCTGTCACCCACATATTTTATATATCTTTCACTTTTATTCCATTCTATGTATTACTATTTTCTTTTCCATTTTCTTTCAGACTTCCTCCTTGACACATCGATTATTTGGAAGTGTGTTATTTAGGTGTTTAGAGAGTTTCCCTTTGTCTTTCTGTTACTGCTTTCTAGTTCAATTCCATCTTGGTCACAGAATATGGTATTACTTCAGTTATTTTTTTTTTCCAAAGTTTGTTGTATGGCTCAAGGTGTAGCATATCTTGGTCAATGAGAAAAAATGTGTAACCTGCGGTTGCTGGGTGGAATGCTTATTGATGTCAATTAGATCACACTGGTTGATTATGTTCTTAAGATTTTTTTATCCTTGTTGATTTTCTGCGTAATGGAGCTATCAGTTGTGGAGAAGGAGGCATTGAAGAGGCCAATTACAATTATGAATTTGTCTCTTTCTCCTTTCAGCTCTGTCAGTTTTTACTTTATATATTTTAAGGCGATGTTTTTTTAGCTTGTGCATATTCAGGATTGTTTCATCTTCCTTACACATTGAGCCTTTTATCATTATATAACATCCCTCAGTCTCTAGTAATTTCGTTTGCTCAGAAGTCTATTTTTAAATATATTCATTTACTCAGTCTTGCCTTTGTTTAATTAATGTTTGCACAGTATAATTTTTCCAATCATCTATGCTATTGAATTTGAATCAAGTTACTTAATAGCAGCATATAGTTATGTCATGATTTTTTATCTCCTCTGACAATGTCTGCTTTTTTATTGGTATATTTAAACCATTTACAATTAAAGAAATTTTTATTGATATATTAGTGTCTTGTGTTAAAATTTCTTACTGTTTCTTGCTTCTTTGTTATTCCTGTCTCCCTTTTCTTATATTCCTGTGGGTTAATTTAATATCTTTTTAGGATCCCATTTGATTTATTAATACTTTAAGCATGTTTTATTTTTTTTTCCAAAAAATAAAATAACAGACAAAAGATAGTTCAACAAATTAGAGAAGCACTACTTTAAAAAATCCTGGCCAGGCACACGTATCTAATTTAATCCTAAAAACAAACTCGATTGTCTCTCCATTTTTCAGAAAGATGAATAAATGGCTGTGGTTTTCCTGTTTTGTTTTGGTTTTTTTGGTATCATGGGTAGTTTTTTATTTTATCCTGGATATTGTGGATATTACATTAGGAGACTCTGGGTCCTATGCACATTTTTCATTTTAGCAGCCAGTCACCCTGTTTAAGTGTAGCACACAACAGGTCCTAGCTTAGTTTGGGTGCATTACGTTTCCTTTGATAATCGAATTTCAAAGCTTTTGGTCAACTCCTTAGGCCTGCTTGGTTCATCTCATGCTTCTGGCCCCCTTCTGGCCCCTCTCGTGCTGCTCTGGGGGCATGAAGAGTTTCCCGGGGATGGGCCGGTTGTGTCTCTAGGTGGAGGAAGGAGTTGACAGCCCGAGGGGGCACAAAGCGCTACCCAGGCCAGTCGCTGCCAGCCGCCGGCTTTCTCTGGGTGCAAGAGGGAGCGTCAGGCTTTCCAGGCTGAGCACTTTCTGTGGTGGCTTCCCCTTCACCTGTACCCAGCCTATGACTCTTGATGGGGTTGTGGGAGGTGAGAACCAGCTGCAGCAGGAAAGCACAGCACGGCTAGGGCCAGGGTCGCATACTGTGGCAGAAGCCCATTGTCAGTGCCCGCAGCCTCAAGATGTTTTTGGGTGGGCGAGGCAAGTTGCCTACAACTCTGGAGTAATACCGACAAGTTACCTCTTTCTTCTATTAAAGTACCTTTACAAATTTCCTGTAACAAGAGACAGCTCATCTGCAACAATGTTTGCTTTATGTTCAATGTACCTGTGATGCCCAGGGGAGTCAAATGATTCTTATTTTTATCATTAAATCTGCCCCACATATTTTCCCATTTTTAGCTGGCATGTTTAAGTTCATAGAATTTCTTATTGGGCTTGGAAAATGAATTGATCTGAGTTCTTAATGGGATTGTTTAGCAAAAGCTAAAATACATGGTGTGCTTTAAAAATAGCTACTGCAGCCTGTGCCTTCTGTGTACATTAGATAATTTATATTTAACAAGCCTGTGTGCCTTCTGAAATATAAGTAGATGGTGAGTTTTTCTGCCACTTCTAAGGTATCCTAAGCCAAAAAGAGCTGAACATGGGGAATGAATATTCCAGAGAGCTCGATAGCGAAAGGATGTGTCAACAGCAGCAAAAAACACTATGGCTTGTGATATATCCCAATGATTTAAGACCTTGTCAGGACTCATAAGACCTACAGAACTGAATTGCAATGTGTTGGCTTTGCAGCATCACAACTAAAACATAGGGAATGCTTTCCACTTTAAAATAAATTCAGGATTATCTTTCTGATACAGGCTCTTTCCCAGTAACTAGAGGGAGGGCTCACACCTTACTGATGGGATAATACTTTTCGCTTCCAAAACTTGTCAAGTGTCTAAAAGTATGAGCAAGATGGCTGTTATTCTCAAAATATTTTAGAAAAATACTTCTGCTCACAAGACAAGAAAAAAATATATATATGTACAACTGCAGCCCAAATTTCAAAGCAAGAAAGAAATATCAAGATAGAACAATATTAGGAGAGGAAATTTCAATTTCCGGAATGTTTGTTAACCTCACAGTCATAAATATATTGATCTATTTAATTCAGTAAAACAGAAAACATTATATGGCTCAAGTTAAAAAATGTCATTTCTAAATATTGCTAAAATTTTTATGAATCGGCATTGTAGGCACCAGATTTTGTGAAATGCTGATTGCTTGGTGATGAATACAAAAACATTTAGAGGTATTTCCAAATATCATAACTTCTATTTCTTTAAAAATTCATCAAGTGCGTATTACGGCTCCCACTGAACATATTTTCCTATCGTCACATCTTGTGGATGTACTTGAAATGATGCAGCATCGAAGGAAGATAAAGAACAATGGAGGTGGTTGGTTAAGTTGAAAGGTAGGACTTTACCAACAGAGAAAATAATTTGACATTTGCAGAGATATCCTTCTCCCGACAGGCATAAGTAAAACCCTAACCAGAAATGTTTTGTTCATTCAGCAGTTACTGAGTATGCACTTTGTGCCAGACACTCTTTTAGGTAAATAAGACAGATTAAGTTCCTTTCTCTCAGAAAGTTGTCTTGTCTGCAAGATGGGAAGATAGATGTTGAATAAGCAGAAGAACAGTGGGTAATGACAAATGTTAAAATTAATTGGGGGACATGATAGAAATACTGGGGAAGGTGATGGTCAGATGGTCAGATGGTCAGAAAAGGGCAGGCCCTTTTGAAGAAGACTAAAAGGAGAAAGCAAAAAGAAGGCAGCCCCGTAATGCTCTGGGAAAGGGCAGTCCAGCTCTAGAAAGGTCCTAGAACAGAAAGGAGTTTGGGATGGTGAAGGGCCTGCTGCGAAGCCAGCTTGCCAGAGCTGTGTTGAACCTCCAGAGAGGAAGTCAGAGAAGCAGCCAAGTGCCTGGTAGGAGCTTATCGGACCAGATAAGGAGTCATTCCACAGGTGACTCGAAGCATTGTGGGCTTTCAGCCAGGAAAGCCTGGGGGCTGATTTACATGCATTTTAAAAATGTCTCCGACAATTGTGTGGAACACGTATTGGAAATTGAGAAGCCAGGTTAGGAGCACTTGTACTGGTCCAAATACGATGATGGTGGCTTGTCTAGGGTGGCATCAGAGCACGTGGAGAGGTGGATAAATTCAGGAACTGCTTTGGAGGTAGATTCCATGGGATGTGTTGGGATGGTGAGATGTGAGGAAAGGGGAGGAGGTAAGGATGGCTCTAGATTAACCAACCATGGGTGGGAGGCAATTAGCATTGATTTTTTTACACTAATGATCAATTAAACAGAAAATCTTTTTCTCAGCACCACAAGAATTAAATTTAAAATTTGTTAAGTGATACATTAAAAAATGTAGTCTTTACTATACTTTATACACAATTCATAGAATTATGTTAAGTGAAAGAGTAAATCAAGGGAAAGCCATCTTGAAATGAAAAAAAAAAAAAGTTCCTGGAATAAATATTTCAGAAAGGTAAAAAAATGCATTATTATCAAAAGTACCATCTAATAAAAACAGCACTCTAGAAAGTTTTTTTTTTTTTCAGAGATCTAGGTTTAAATCCTGGTTCAGCCACCTGACTTGATGTAAACCAGAAAAACTTACCTGATTTTGCAGAGTACACTCATTGCTAATTTGTGGAGAATAATGTCCCTCCCACAGCATTGTTATAAAGATTAAATGATGGGTAAATAATCTTGAAGAGTTCCCTGCCACTTAATAGAATTTTAATGTTTATTCTCTTTTCTATTTTTTACCCTCCTAGTCAAAATAAATAAATAAATAAATAAAACACAGTCACAGTTAGTTAAATTAGAGATAAATGTTTACGTATTATTTTCAGGGCCTATTTGGAATTTATATACAATGTGATAATGAAATAGCAAATGTGTAGCATGGTCAATTCAATTCAGAATGAATCAGAAAAGTATAATAATATTAGCGCTCCCACAGATATTAAATAAGGACAGCTTTATTTTTCCCATAATAAATGCTCATTCTATATTCTTAATAAATGGTTGGTTTCATTTGCTCAAAAATAGATTGCTTGATGTACATTTGCTTGTTTGTTTGCTTGTTTTGTTTTTGGGAGGTACCTGGGATCGAACCTGGGACGTCCGATGTGGCAAGCAGGTGCTCAACTGCTTGAGCCCCATCTGTTCCCTAGACTACTTTTAAAGTAGATGATAATATGAGATTTTTTTCCTTTTAATCTCAGGAACTAATACAATAGGTAGGGGGGGAAAAAGGCCTACCCACATGATACATAGTTATTTCAGCATCCATTCCGTTATAAGAATTCACTAAGTGCCCCTGATCTACAGAGAAATTTACTAGGTGTGACTCATTCAAATTCCTTTGTTTAAAAAATTCCTGCCATTAAGCACATTCCCAGTTAACAGAGATAAAATATACATAGGTAATATATTTACCTTCACAGGTAAGTCATGTAACCTCTCTAACCTTCTACATCTAATGGTCAAAGGTTGCTATGAAGGCTGATGGAAATAGTGAAAGTTCAAGTGGCTTCTGAAGGGAAAAACACCTACAAATGCAGCATGTACTTAATGGAAGTACAGGTGAAGGACCTTGTCTTAGTCTCTTTTCTGGAAGGATGAAATAAAAAGAACAGTAGTTACTTTAATGTCTTGACGCTTTAGCTGTGCCTGGTCCATTATCCCCATGGTGACTTTAATTTTTAAAATTGTGTTGCTATCTAGGCATCTGTTTATCTTGATGGGTTTATTCAGTTGATTCACTTCTCTTTCTACTCTAGGGTTTTAGTTTGTTCCTTTTGTCTGTGCAGTAAGTTTTCACTGACACCTCATTCCTCTTATTTTATTTCCTTGCTGTTGTCTGTGCTCCCTTGGGGAAAAAAATATCAGGACCAGAGAAAAGGAAAGAGATAAGAAAAGAAAAAGAATAATAGTAATAAAAATAGTATTGTAGAAGACATAATAGTATGTAGAAGAGGAACCATACAAGACCTAGGAAAGTGAATAATTAACATGAGTAAAAAGTACAGAGGAATAAGAATTAAAAAGTGGAGTAGAAACAATGAAATGAGAAGCAGAATATAGAGAGAAATATATTGAATGAATTAAAAGGCTGAAATGATGAGAAGAGAGGGGAAAAAAAGAAAAAAATGGTAAAAAAAGAAAGAAAACAGAAAAAAGGAAAGAAATAGAAACAAGAAAAATTGAAGACAAAACAAAAAGGTAAAATGAAAAATAGCAGCAGCAAACAGAGGATAGAAAAAAGAAGGAAAGAAAAGAAATAGCATAGGTAGAAAATTCAGTAAGAAAAGAAAAAAGGGAAACAAAGAAAGGGAGCAAGAACAAGACAGGAGCAACTAATTTTAAAAAGGAGAAAAAAAAGAACAAAAAACAAACAAGGGAAAAGAGCCTTCCCTTTAGGCCTGTCAGGATCTTCTCAGGCTGCTGGTGTTCATCAATCAATCGTCCTGCAGCCTGCCCTCTGAAGGTTTGAACCAGGTTTTAGAAAGTAAGATAAGAAAAATAAGAAAGGAACGTTTAAAAAAAAAAGAGAGATCCAAGAGAAGCTAATACAGAAAGAGCCTGTACCTTCCCAGCCACAGGTTCTGCGGGATGCCTGGTAGGCCAGGGATCGCTTCTCCAGGAGCCAGGAATTGAACCAGGGACTTTGCACGTGCAGGCAGGAATGGTTCCACGGAGCGACCCACCTCCTCTCCCTGGGGCAGTTTAGGTCCTGGTAGTTTGCCCAAGTCCTGCTGATTAGGTGCCTCTCTGTCTCCACCTCCCTCAAAACCTACTTCCTTTCTTTACCCCAGCTGCCGGGCGTGACAGCCTACTTGAGAAAATCCCACCTCCTTTCTCCCTGTCCGGTTGGGGTCCCTTCCGAGATTCAGGGGGGACTCAGCTGTCCGAACTCACCGCCAAGAAACCGCGCACCCCAAGGCTTCTTCCTCCCAGGTAACGCCCCTCCCGCTGTGACTGGAGAGGGGAGCAGCGGGGCCCACCCAGGCTGCTTGCCCTGAGGGCGGCGTGCAGGTGCTGCTTCCAGCCACAGCGGAGGCAGCTCACCGCTTTCCTTTGGCTTCTTTATCTTGCCAGGACCTCCCAGATGACTCGGGCCCCTTCCCTTTCTATGTACATCCGAAGCAGCTCCTTCAGATGGGCCTCTGTCCTCTCTCTCTTAGCTACTTTGTTGTGAGGAGGTCAGACTCTGCTCACCATCCTGGGCTCCATTTTCCCAGAACTCCCTAATTTTTAAATTAATTAAAATATCCATAATACATGAATGCACTTTTCTTTTCCAAGTTAAAATACAATGCATCTGTAAGTCTCCCTTGAGCCCTGCTCTTCCAACCTGTTCCTTTTCCCTCTCCCCCTATTTCACAGAGGTAGCCTCTACTATCAGGTTAGTTATCTATTAGCTGTGTACACCTCTAGATTCTTCTGTTTAAAAACATGCATATGTGCCCACCAACCATGATGAGCAGGGGAGTGGATATAGCTCAAGTGATTTAGCATCTGCTTCCCATGTACAAGGTCCCAGGTTCAAGCCCACGGTACCTCCTAAAAACAAACATGGTAAAACCAACTCCCTCATTGGGGAGTGGGTGTAGCTCAAAGGTTGAGCACCTGCTTCCCACATATGAAGTCCTGGGTTCATGCCCTGGTTCCTCCAAAAAAAACAAAACAGGGAAGCAGCCGTAGCTCAATCAGTTGGGCTCCCGTCTACCATATGGGAGGCCCTGGGTTCGTGTCCCGGGGCCTCCAGGTGAAGGCAAGCTCACCCGCATGCTGTGGAGCACTGCCCAGCCCACAGATGCTGCAGAGAGCCGCCTGTCCCTCAAGCACCACAGAGAGCCAACTCAGCAAGGTGATGCAACAAAAAAGGGAGACAAGCAAAAACATAGAAGAGTGTGCAACAAATGGACACGGAGATCAGACAGCAAGCAAGCTGCAAGGGGGGAGGGGAAATTAAATAAATACAGACACAGAAGAACGCACAGCGAATGGACACAGAGAGCAGACAGCATGCAAAAAACCACAAAGGGAGGGGATTAAAGAACAAATCAAAACATGATAAGCAACATTTTATTAATTTTTGTAAACATTTTTTCGTCCTCTTTTTCTGCTTGATAATATGCAGTAACTTGATTCCAAAAGGAAATTAGTCTCATTAATTTAGAGCTGCACTTCATATATGATAATGCATAGAAATTAATGGTGAAATTTGTTTGTAAATACTGACTTGGGGGAGGGGGGAACCTGCATGATTGGTATTATCTTTAGGATCTGTATTCTCTCCTTATTAATTTTGACTTTGCACCTGAGTCATTTCTGGTTGTAATGACCACTGAAGTTAGAATAATAATATTTAATAAAAAATTTTGAAAGTGTGTAATTTCATTATTATACATGGTGTGAGGGAAGAGGACTTGGATCAATGGATAGGGCATCCGCCTACCACATGGGAGGTCCACGGTTCAAACCCCGGGCCTCCTTGATCCGTGTGGAGCTGGCCCATGCGCAGTGCTGATGTGCACAAGGAGTGCCCTGTCACACAGGGGTGGCCCCTACATAGGGGAGCCCCATGCACAAAGAGTATGCCCCATAAGGAGAGCCACCCAGCATGAAGGAAAGTGCAGCCTGCCCAGGAATTATGGTGCTGCACACACAGAGAGCTGACACAGCAAGATGATGCAACAAAAAGAAACACAGATTTCCAGTGCCTCTGACAGGGATGGAAGCGGTCACAGGAGAATGCAGCGAATGGACACAGAGAGCAGACAATGGGGGGGGGGGGCAGGGGGAGGGGGAAGGGAAGAGAAATGAAATGAATAAATCTTTTAAAAAAATAAATGGTGCGGCGGTTTGAAATTATTTTATGAATCCCAAAAAGAGAAAGGTTGTTTTTAAACTAATCTATTCCTGTGGGTGTGATACCCTTTGATTGCATTAAATTTGGTTTAGGGGCCTTTGATTAGATGGCTTGATTAGATCGATTTAGGGCTTTTCATTGGACTGTATCAGCGAGGCGATAGCCAGCTTGAGTCTCCACCCTCTGGCTTGGTCTGGTATAAACATACAGAAAGACAGACACAGATCAAGGAAGCTGACATATTTTATCCTGCCATGTGAGAGAAAGGACAATAGTTTCACCCACAGCTGAGCTGCAAGGAGAGAAGCCGTGAAAGGCTCAAAGAGCTGAGGCCCAGGGAGAGTAAGCCAAAGGCCTGATCACTTACAGCTGAACTCGGGGAAAGAAGTGGAGCCATGGAGACTGAGAGGAGACCAGGCAAGAGACAAGCCTATGCCGTGTTTGCCCACAGCTGCAGAAAGGCAGAAACCTTGGCAGAGATGGGCGGCCATCTTGCTTCACCACATGGACACTGACTGGGGTGAGAAGGCACCTCTTACAGTGCCTTGAGTTGGACTTTTCACAGCCTTGGAACTGTAAGCTTTTACCCCAAATAAATCCCTTTTATAAAAGTGAACATATTTCTAGTACTTTGCATCAGCAGCCTGTTGGCAAATGAAAACAAATGGTGAATAAAAACAGTTTAACATTTTGTAATAAATTTCTCACTGGATAGTAATTTAAATAGTTTGTTTTCAATAATTACTAATTAATGAGGCACCCTTAAAAAGTATTTTGAATATTGCATGTAAGCAGGGGTATTTGTCTTAAGAGGCTTTTGTGTGCAATTAAAAATACCCCTTTATGCTTACTTTGTCAGTTAGTATTAATAAACAGTAATACCCATACCATTCCTTGGCAATATATTTAAAGTCTGAGAAGAAATTTGCTTCTTCATAAATCTTATTTGGAGCCAAAGTTTATCCAACCGGCAATAATCACAGTTGCTGTAAAGCTAAATTTTCTGTCGCTGCATTTTCAGTATTACGTATTGAAGCAGGATATTGACAAAAAACCACACCCATAAGCCTTTGTTTCTTAATATCATAAATGCAATTAACATATAACAATCATAGAGTGCAATAACATTAAAGAAATCTTATGTTATATTTTATTGAATTTCTAAGAAAATACCAAAGCAATCATTAATCTGGAAAATGAAGATAAAGAAAATGAGCATTATTGTTTTTTTCCTCCAGAGTCTAACTACTAATTCTGAGAATCAGGCCTATAAGAACTGTGAGACATCAGAATTAATAAGTGTCAAAAGGCCTGAGTTTAATGATGATAAAAATAATTAACATGAACTGAGCACATTTTAATTTCCTTTAATCCTCACTACAAACACATAAGGTAAATTACCTCCATTTTTCATGGAAATAATGACAGCCTCTTAGAAATTAGGTAATTTGCTATGTCAGATTACACAGCCTATAAAAGATGAAATTACGATTCAAACCCATACATATCTGATTTTAAAGCCACATATTTTAACCACTATGCTTTCATTTCCAGACTAGCTAGTTATGCCATTTAATCTTTCTGAGACTCCTTTTCCTGATTAGTTAAAAAGCTACAGTAATCTCGGCTTGCTTCCTCCGAGTCATGAAACTGCAGTTAAAAATGTATGAGAACATACCTAGAATGTTGCACAGGCAAGGTGATAACATTAGAAATTTTAAATCTTGGGAAAACAGTTAACCTTCAAAGAGACCAATACCTCTTGCTACCCTGCAGGAAGCGCTAATGTGATTTGTAGTCTAAACACAATAGAAAACATCACAAGGCGGACCCATCATGGATTTTGCATCTTCCTTTATTTCCCAAATCCTGCCTATCACACAAGGCAGAGAAAAGTTTGGTGAAAAGCCTACAACAGTCTGCAAAGGATTGGAAAGCCAGAAATAAAGCAAAATGGTGTTTAGCCACTGTTTCCAAACACTTTAGGGAGAATCACAAACCAAAGTAAAAACTACTTATTAGAATAAATCATAAGACCAATATAACACATTTTTGAAAGAGGACTTTGGAAGAACTATGGCAAGCTCTATACAGATTATCTGAGTCAATGAATAACAGTATTACATACGTTGAGAGTGGTTCCGCTGGAATTCACAAAACTATAAACCACTATTAGTTGCTACTTCTTTGAATCTTTGCAACCTTCATAAAATGGCATTATGACCCTGAGATAGTAAAGAAGGCTGACATTTTCTGTATCAAATCAATATTAAATTAGATGTGGTTACTAAGCTAATCTAATTAAACTATTTTCTTTAAAATCTACATACAACCAATCTATTTCTCAGAGAACTATTCAAAGAATTTCAAGTATACTTTCAGAGTATAAAGAGCTCTTCAGTTTTAAAGTATTTTCACAAACTAGTGTATACATAAAATCAGAGGAGTCATTCTTCTAATATTCCAATATAACATAGGTTATCAGACTTAGAATGTTAAGCTAGCAAATGGTAAAGAGAGAGGATAAAGGGCAAAGTAATTAAAGCATGAATTGATTATACCAATTAACTTATGGAAGTACATAAATAGGTACTTATTGTGATAATTGCATCAGCTGTATTTATCAAACCCTTGCTCCAACGTAACACATTTATTTCTGTGACATAATGTCCTCCAGCTTTTCCTCATACTTTTATGGCTACATCTTTGCCCATTTCTTTGTGTAACAATCTCTTAAATGATGCTCCACAGATTGAATTAACATCCATTCGCTTCCTCTTCCCCAGATGTCTTTTCTAATCTCTAATCGGGAGTTCTGAACCAGGGGTCAATGGAAAGATTTCAGGGGGTTCGTGAGCTTGAACTGAAAAAAATCAACTTATTACCTGTATTTTCTCTGACCTCTGATGTTGAGTGTCATAAAACTATCTGCCGCTACATTCTGAGAAGGGGTCCGTGGTTTTCACCTGACTGGCAAAGGGGTCTGTGGAACAAAAAAAGGTTAAGAACCCCTGCTCTAAATCCATCTGTGATCGCTGCCTTAAAGCCTTCTCCACTTGGAAGCCCTGCATGTGCAGAAGCAAAATTCAATTAAAAGTTTCAGTTCAATTAAATTAAATTTTTGAAGTTAACAATTGCTGCTCATGGGGCAATATGAGCCAGCTGTCACCTGGGTTACCCACACAGCCTCCGGACTGCCTCTGGTACATATTTCCCATATATTCCCTAAAATGAATGATCCTCAACATACAAGTCTAATATCATTTTGTGGCTTAAAATTTCCAGTTTCCCTTTGTTATTAGGATGAAACCCAAAGCCCTTAGCACATGTTATGAAACTCCGAAGACTCTGTCCTTGGTAGACTCATCTCTCCCACTCTTCCCATCACCCTAGACAAACGTCAGCATGTACTAAGATCTGGTTCCTTGGATGTATCATACTCATTTCTGCCAGAAGTCCACCATGTATCCCATTCCCTACACCTGGAACAGTTTTCTTGCCATTTTCCCAATTCTCCCCATCTCTTCCCAGTCTTCAGATCTAAACTGCCTCTAAGAAACTTTAAATTAGATGTAATTGTTCCTTGCCCACCTCTACATAATTTGTGTTTTTCCACATTCTTTCATGAAAACTTCTGCAATTATACCATTCATGAGACTTTAATTTTGTCTTTTTTTAAATTATAACGTAAGATTCACTTTACTAGAGATGTATCTATTTTCATTTTATTGTTTTCCCAATACCCAGTGCCGTTTTCTGACAAATAATACCACTTAATAAACATGTATATGAATGGAGCACTTACAAACTGCAAGCTGCTTTATATACATATTGATTTAACCTTCAAAATCACCCTGCATGGCAGCTGTTGTTTAATAATCAAATATTTGTGGATTTCTCAAATCTGCTTCTGTTGTTAATTTCTAATATTGTTGTTGAATTCTGATTTAATTATCTTCTTTTTGTAAAAGAACATGCTTCATATGATTTTGATCATTTAAAATTAATTGAGACCTCTTTAATGGCCTAGCATGACATATTTAATGATCTAGCATGGCTTGTTTATATATACACCTTGAAAAATGTTCGCTGTTGTTTTAGTTTGCTAAAGGTTGCCAATGCGAAACACTAGAAATGGGTTAACTTTTACAATAGGGTTTTATTAAGGTAGAAGCCTACAGTTCCAAGGCTGGGAAAATGTGCAAATCAAGGCATCATCAACTGATGCTGTCTCACCAAGTTGCAACTATGAGTCATCAAGCATGGGGCTCATCCCTCTCTGCTCCTCCATACTTCAGCTTCAGCTGCTCTGCTGATTCCAGCTTCCGCCTCTTAGCCTCTTGGAGTATCTCTGTCCTTCTGCAGTTGCAGATAATACTGGAGTCTCTCTCACACGGCAGGATAAAATGGTGGCTTTTCCTCCCCCTTTCTTCTTCATTTATATAGGATGCCAGTAAATGATTAAGACCCACTCTGTGTCCTGCAATCTAATGAAACACCCTTAATTGAGGTGATCTAATCAAATGTGATCTAATCAAAAGGAAACTTACCTGAATCTAATCAAAAGACCCTATTCACAATGGGTTTACAGGCACAAGAGTGGGTTCACTTTAGAAACAGGATTTTCTGGGGTCCACAAAAGACTCAAACCAGGATACCTGTGTATTCAGCTGTTGGTGGGTGGAATGTTCTATTGATGTCATTAAGTCAGGCTGTTGATGGTACTGTACAAGTCTATTTCCATAGCCTTGCCCATTCTATCTCTATTTGTTCTATCCATTACAGAGAATGAGTTAGTGATGTCAGCAACTACTGTTGATGACATATAGCTCCTTCAATTCTGTCAATTTTTATTTCATTTTAAGGTCTGTGTTTTTAGATGCATGTGTTTATAATTGTTACATGTTTCTGAATAATTGACAGTTTTATCATTAGAAAATATTCTACATTGTCTCTAATAACATTTTTTTTTTTGCTTAAAGTCTATTTTGTCTGATACTAACATAATCATTTCAGCTCTTTATCATTTCGATTTCAATCTCTGGGTTTTTCACTCTTAAGTCTGTATCTTATAGATGGTTTATAGTCGGATACCAATTATCATACAGTCTGGCAATCTCTGCATCTTGGTTGAACTTCTTATTTTGTATTTAATATAATTATTGAGATGGTTGGATTTGCATTTCATTTTGCAATTGGTTTCCTGTATGTCTCAGAAAATTTTTGTTTCTCTGTTCTTTCTTTACTGCCTTATGTTGTGTTACATACATATTTTCTTGTATATTATTTTTTTGGGAGGGTTTCTTTACCAAACTTTTCTGAGTTATTTTCTTAATGTTGCTCTGAGAATTACAAAATGCATCTCAACTGAAAACAATCTACTTCTCACTAATACTAGCTTACTTATATAATATTATGCATTATCTGCTCCAATATAAGGCCTTCCTTCTCCCTTACTTTGTGTTGTTATTGATCATACAAATTACGTCTTTATAAGTTTATAAGTTAAAAGCTCAGCAACATAATTGTATGCTTATTGTATGCCATTGTCTTTTTTTTTAGCCCAGTAAAAAGAATTTATTGAGAAATGGGGAAAATAATAGAGCTTGCTGAGAAATGGGAGCAAAGGGCAGAAATACACATGAAGATTCGATGTGGGCTTTTCTTGGCAGAGAGAGTGAGATTTGACTTGTGTGGTCACCTTTTAGGCTATTAATTATTCCTCCCCTTGCTAGTGCTAAGGGGAGGGACCCCAGCTGTTATTGGTTACCCCAACAATGGTGGGGGCCAATGATGCGGCCTGTTTGGAGTATCCGGGGCCTCCCCTGGGCCCTGGAAAGAGTCCCAACTGGTAGGTGCTGAGGGGCAATGGTCATTCTTCTGTAGTTACTTCCTGCTGGTTAGGGCAGTAGTCTGCCTAACAGGCAAAAACCTCTCTGGCTATTCTATTGTGGCTGAGGGAAGACAGGTCTGGCACCCTGGTTGGAGCTGGGTGAAATCCCCACATAACTAATAAACTATAAAAAAAAAAAAACACTTAATTAGAATTTTGAAGATACATGGTCCATGGGCCCAAAAAGGGGCCAGTCATGACATACTGAACCACAAGAAAGGTCAGGCTTTTTCCTGGCTGCATCTTCCCAAAACTGATGGGAAACAGCAGTCTTCCTTCAGTTCTTTTAGGCTGTTGGCTAACTCTAGGGAGAGATTGTGGCAGACCTGCTTGGTTTGGGTATAAACTGCCAACCCCAGTTTCCACGGTGATGGTTATGCTTAGGACACCTAGGAGAGGTATGAAGAGAGGCACTGCCCTGGACATAAACTCACAGACTATATAGGCAACAAGAATACAAATATATGGCAGGCAAAATAAAGACAGTATTTAAGAGAGCTATGTCTTTATCTTATAGGCACATTCCTTAATTACTTAGAAAATGAATTAAGTTTACCAGGACTTTTAATATGTTCAATATCCCACTGATGATTTATAATAGAAAAATTCATCATAATCATCAGGCATATAGTTGCAGTACTTAATATTAATCAATGCACAAGTTCCTCTCTGAGCTGCAATTAATCGATCTAAACTCCAGGTTTGGAATACCATACATGTTATCTCTCTATGGGAGCAGGCCATAATGCCAACTGTGTTTAAGTTCTACTCAGAGCACTCTGGTAATTGTTGCTTCACTTGGTATACCCTTCACAGCCAGCATGCTGCATCACTGTGGACCTCAGTGAGCGAGTAGGAAGGTAAGGTTCCAATGTTTTATCAGCCTGCTACATAGCACCCTTCAACACTGTGAAACAACCAGTCTGGAAGTAATGTCCATTGTAAATCTAGCCATATTGAGCCATTGCTGGCTGCTACAGGAGTCTGCAACTGCAATGTACTCTCCATCCACTTCAAAAGCGTAAACCAGAGATGTAGTAGATACTTTTACTGTTTTAGGGGTCAGTGACCAACCAAACTAATAATTCAAATGGAGAGGCAATATGCAGTGCACTGAATGCCTGGTTTGAATGCACAAGAGAGTGTGACAACACCGAAGTCTGTCTATTTTAATCTTTATACACTTTCTAAACACTTCCAATGCAATGTATAACATATCAAATGAACTTAAGTATTTCAGTACTTTACTTTTCACTTTTACATCTTTATCATGATTATAGTAACTAACAGGTATTTTACTTTAGCAGCACAGGAAAAACTACTTTCTAACAGGCAAATGACAAATCTGATTTATGAGTTCCTAGGCACGAGCAGACTAACAAAGCTAAAGCAAGCAGAGTTAGAACAGAAGAGAGAATTTTAGACACTTAGCTATCTTAGGGAAAGACTTGACTTTATAATCACCTAAATGCAAAGCTCCTAGTGTATGTCCATGGCAGAAACCTCCTGCAGGACCCTCCATCTTACTTCCTCCAGGAAAATCCCTGGGCAGCCGCTAAGTACAGAGCTAAGGGGTCCAGAGAGGCCCTGCCCCTGACAAAACATGAATTGGGGCTGCTCTGGAGGCTGAATCCCATTAGTTACCTCCCTCAAGGGGTAAAACCCTGCAAGTCTTTTTCACTGGAAGGATTAGAGTATTATAAGGAAATAGGCAAGGAGCTAGGAAAGCCAGGAACCTTTTAATTTTAATTGATGGCACATGGGGAAGTTCCTTATTCTATAGGGGAGAGGTTTCAAAAACGGAGTGTGTTTCCTCATCCATTTAAGGAGACATGACCACGTGGTCTCTGGCCCTCAGATCTGCCTGTCCTCTCCTTTTCTCTTACACAGGTTTAACTGAAATTCAGAGCCCCATGCAGAGCCCACTCTTGGCCATACTGTGGCCATGTGGTGTGGCAGGAAAAAATAAGCCTCTTTCTCTTCAGACTATCAGTAGGCAGGTTGTCCTAACTTCTGAGAAGGCATCCCAATGGGGAGTCTGCTGGGATGAAGGAAGAGCCACCCATTATCCTAGCGAAGGAAAAAATGCATGTGCCAGTCTGGATGGAGTCCCATTCCTAGACCTGACTGAATGGATTGCCTGCTGAACCAGCATCCTGGAAATGAAGGAGCCCTGCTCATTGTCCACACATTCTGGAGGTTGGGAGTCTTATGTCTCTGGGCATCCTGAGAGCCTTAGAGGTCTTGGGGCCATCTGAGTTTAGCTCCCAGACCAAACCCCAAGCCAAGCTAACCTTAGGAAAGGGGCTGGCTAGGGATCTTTCTTTTGCCTACTTTGCAGTGGTTCTAGGAGCTGGCTCTGAGTAAGTTCACCTCATAGACATTCCCAGAGGCTGAGTTCCTCAGTTAAACCTGACATTAAAAGTCCATTACAAACTAGAGACTAATTGTCCTTGGATTTGCCAGCAAAAAGCCTCAGGGGTCCCCTGAAACAATCTGGGGCCTGCCCAGGGCTGAGAAGGAGCAAAGCATCAGGGTACTATGGAGGATGGGACTCATTAACAAAGAGGTTTTCCATTTCTAAGGCATTCTAAAGCATCTCACAGACCCAAAAGCAATGGTACAACGGGTGGTAGCCATTATGAACTCACAGAGAGAGCCTGGTAAATGCCATTGTCTTTTAATCAGGTAAGAAAAGAAAAAAGTAAAAAATACTTATACTATCTTCTATATATAACTGAATAATTTTACTAATACTTTTTGATCTATTTCTTACCAGTGTGAAAGAATTTCCTTTGTTATATCATATAGGGCATATCTATAGAAACAATTTCTCCCAATCTTTGTTTATCTGGGAATATATTTATTTTGCCTAATATTGATGGATAGTTTTGTTGGATATAAGATTTTTGGTTGGCAGATTTTTCTACCACTCAGCACTTTGAATATGTCATCCCACTCCTTCTTCCCACTTATTGTTTCTGATGAGAAGTCAGGTGTTAATCTTATTGAGGTTCCCTTGTACACAATGAGTCATCCTTCTCTTGCTACTTGCAAGATTTTCTCATTGGCTTTGGCCACTGGTAGTTCAAATACCAGAAGGGTCTAGGTGTGGCTCTTTTGAATTTATCCTACTTAGATTTATCTTACTTTGGATGTGTAGACTAAGATTTTTTGTCAAATGTGGGAAGTTGTTGGTTATTATTCCTTCAAATTTTTACTGCCCTTTTCTTTCTCTCCTCTCCTTCATCAACAACGTTCATAAAGCATGCATTGCTATATTTGATGGTATCCCCTACAGGTCTCTGAGAATCTGTTCATTTTTTCTTCATTAATTGTTCATTCTGTTCTTCAACTTGGGTAATTTTTATCAATCTATCTTTTAATTCATTAATTATATCCTCTGCAAACTCGAATCTACAGTTAAGCTTCATTATTAACTGTTTCCTTTTCATTTATTACCCATCTCATCCTCTGAATATCTATTTGATGATTTGGTATATCATTGGGACCATATATTTCTTTAATGTTTAAAATATATTTTCCTTTCTTTCTTTGAACATATTTATAATAATGTCAGAGACAGTTGTTATCCACTGGTTTTCACTCTATGGGCCAAATATTCCTGGCTCTTTGTGTATCTCATAACTTTAAGTGAGAACTAGACCTTCTATACAATATATTGCATCAACTTTGGATTCTAAATGTTGTTGTATTTCTTTAATGGCTTGTTTCATGACTTGCCTGGGCTAATTCTGTAGAATCTGCCTTTCCTGCAGTATGAGACCACTGAAGTCTCTGCTCATATTTTTAAAATTATTTTTTAATTATTATTTTAAAACCTGGTTTCCTAAACAGAGCTTAGTGGTCAGTCAATGATTAGGCAAAAGTTTTCATTATTAGCCAATACAGTGACCACCCTTTGGTGAAGGGATCTGTGTGTAGGTTATGGCACACATTCAGAGATCAGGTACTTTTTATGTGTGCCTGGACTTTAACTTTATTCTCCTAAAGGGCCTCATGGTCAGCCAAGTATGACAAGGTAACTGGGCTTGCTTGTCTTTCCTGGGCATGCACACAGCCTTGTGCATGTGAATACACTTCCAGAGTCCCAGGAATATCTTAAGCTTTTCAAAGCCCTTTATGAACATCTCTTTCCCTAGATCATACTTAAATTTTTACCAGGTCTTTAGCCTGACCAAACCATTATTATATCCTTATCCAGCTATAATATTAGCTTTTTTCAATTGTTTACCATTGACTGCTATTGGTTGTGACAACACCTTTAGGTATGAGGCTTCTCCATGGAACTTCAAACCAGATGTGCCATCTTTGGTGGCAGCAAGACTGCTGGGCTCCCTGGAGCATATACCACTGTTCACATCAAGATACGGTCTCTTTTCTTGAATAGTGTTTCCCAATTTCTTGTATGTCTTTTGTAAATTTCCAGAGTCCTGAAATGGTTGTGTTTGGTAATCTGGGTGATTTTACCATTGCTTTATGTGGGATAGCATTTGTGGTGTTCTCACTCTGCCATTTCAGAAGTCTTACCTCGCTTGCAGTGAATTTTAAACAATGAATAATAGGTTTCCAGGTAAAGATTAGTTGGGATATTAGAATAGATAAATGAAATGAGGAGTGGGCTTAGATTACTAAAAATTATTCACTGAAAGTAAGAAAATAATGGAAGATAAGACCAAGCAAGTATACAAGATCCATGTATATCATGTTAAGGAAGTAAGGTTATTCTGTAGACTTTAAAGAAAATGAGGAATTTTGAGCAAGTGAATAGAGGTTAGATATATAATTTTAAAAGTCAATCTGATGGAAATATGGAACTCAGAACTATTGGAAGATGATGAGACTGAAGACAGGGAGAACAGCCTTTTCTAATAGTCTGGGTGAGAAATGTTAAAGTCTTGAACAATGACTGGGACAGTATCGATAAATGTGAGAAATGTCTAAATGTTTATAGGGTAGTGTTAATAGACAAAGTAGCTAGAAGTATAAGGCAATTTCTAGTAATAAATCAAAGATTCTAAGAGGAGTCTTAGTGTTCTGGCATGAGAAAATGACTGGACGCTGCTATTATTCTCATACAAATCCTTAGCAAAGGTCTTAGAAAAAATCACACACACACAACCACTTCAGCAACCTAAAGACTGGCACATGGTTTTCTATAAAGATCTGTATTCATGGAGCAGACTTTAATTTTGCCTAGAAATAGCCAACCTCTGCTGATTTATACTTTAATTAATAAATTTGTTAATTAAATTATCAAAGGGTGGAAGATAATAGTTTTAAACTTGAATATAATAAATTATGTCAGTCAGTAATTGATTTGGCCACTTAGTCAACAAGATTTGAGTGCACAGAAAATATGATTAAATTGATAGATGTACTTTCATTGTGTTCTTGAATAGCTATTTTAATATAAAATGGGTGAAGATATATGTCAGAAACAGCAAATTTTTAAATCACTATACTGTATATAAATAAAAGGAGAAGTATTAAGGAGATAAGTCCTAGGAACTCAAGTGAAAATCTAATTATTTCTCTATGGCATGAATATACCTAAACAATCCTAGTATGTGCATTTTCAATAAGTGATAAATCCTTAACAATACAATTTAAAAGAATTGGACATCGTAAATATTGAATTTAAAAAATGAACTTTCAGGAAAAGTAATAAAATAAGCAGTTATGTCTGAAAATTGAGTAAGGAAAATTCCATCAAAACACAGGAAACGCATTTACCACCAGAATAAATATAATTGAATGATGAGAATGAGTGAATATCTTGTTATGAAGATTAAAAATCAGATTATACAAAACCCTAAAGTGTTTATTTCATATGAATACACATGCACTGACACAAAGAAAAAAATCTGTATGATATGCTGTCTTTGTTGTTTTTCTTCATGGGATTATTTACTGCTAGTAAACTATGCCTTATTTCTAAAGTTTTTAGCATATTTGATAACAAAAGATACTTTATTTATTATTATACATGCTAAATAATTTATCAGTAAAAAGAATTTAAAATTGCAACGCTGTTAACTAAACTCCAGGTGAGCCAAACCAACTTTCAATTGAAGAGTTAAGAGTAAGAATGCGAGCACAAGTTTCCACTTTCCCCAAATAATAGGGCTATTTCCAAGCTTCATTTATATCACGCTTCTAAGTCCCTAAAAATTTGGTAGATATCAGCAGTTCATATTTGATTTGCTCTTTAGGGCTATGATAAACTCAAAGCAAATGATTAGTTTCAAAGATGCATGCTAATTATATTAAAAATTAATTGGAAAGATTGCTATTAAGAACCATGAATATATTTTTAGTGATCAGAAAGTGCATTTAAGTTACAATTGAGCTTCCAGTAGTGGCAAGAGGTATTTAGTGGTTTCCATTTCATTTACTGGAAACACACTACACTGTTTTGACTCTCCAACAGTTTGTCCATCTTATGTCTAAAAAATATTGGCAACTGTCCCCACAATACAATGGGTGTTTATTTTATTTATTTATTTTTTTTAAGATTTATTTTTATTTATTTAATTCCCCTCCCCTCCCCCGGTTGTCTGTTTTCTGTGTCTTTTTGCTGCGTGTTTCTTGTTTCTTTGTCCGCTTCTGTTGTCGTCAGCGGCACCGGAAGTGCGGGCGGCGCCATTCCTGGGCAGGCTGCTCCCTCCTTCGCACTGGGCGGCTCTCCTTATGGGTGCACTCCTTGTGTGTGGGGCTCCCCTACGCGGGGGACACCCCTGCGTGGCACGGCACTCCTTGCACGCATCAGCACTGCGCATGGGCCAGCTCCACAGGGTCAAGGAGGCCCGGGGCTTGAACCGCGGACCTCCCATGTGGTAGACGGACGCCCTAACCACTGGGCCAAAGTCCGTTTCCCACAATGGGTATTTAAACAGTCCTGATTTCTTAAAGTCCAAATAGGTTATCAGCCTATACCCACTCAGCATGACAGCAATCATGAGTACAAAAACCAATGCATTCAGCCTCTGTCATTTTCAGATACTTCGAGAAAGCATTTAGAGATTGTAAAACTTACCCCATGATGTTGGAATCATAGAATAAATACAATCTGTTTGCTTTTGAAGGCTTATCAAAGAATATCTCATTTCATACAAATACAAAACATACCAACATAATTTCAAAAAAAAGGTTAGCATGTACCAATAGACACATAAATATAGCATAATGAAATTAGGCGACGGCCAAATATTTAGCAAGTAAATGGCAAACTGGGCAAACCTCACATCTCACTGGGTTGAAAAGAATATTTAATCGCTACAATTTTGTAAATGGTGTTATGAGAGTGGAAGGAAAATGATCCAAATATCCATCCCTCTTCTGATGTCTTGGTTTACACATAAATCACAGGAAAAACCCTGATATGAATCCTCAATTTCTACTCAGAGTTTTGCTTCTGACTTACCACATGGTTCTGAAATGTTCTCTTTATTCATGCCCTTTGGTTCTATAAAAAAAAATTAAATATATTCGTATTTCCCTCTTTTTCCTGACTACCCTCCACCAAAAAGCCCTTGCCTCATTTTCTACTATTCCAATTCTTATTAAAAACTGCAGATCTCAAGATCCAAAATGGATAATGCTTTCCAACAACACACATTAGGTTTATCACTTATTTCCTCCCCAAATGAAATGAGAGTAATTTATGTTCCTCATGGTGATTTCTTGTTTATGAAAGTTAAATCACTACAATTTATGCTATGGGGGTCAGTTCAAAGTAGTCTGAATACCATTTATGACATCCAATATTGTGTGAGCTCAGGCAAGTCATATCACCTCTCTGAGTCTGGGAAATGGAATTTCATGAATTTCATAGTACTGAATATCTAACTTTATTATTCTAATAAAAAGAAGTAATTTTGAATTGTTTCAAATTAGCCTGGAATTTAAAATAAAGGAATTTTGTGGGTTCAAAAATTGTGCTTTATTTGAGAGAGTACAAATAAAGAATTATAAATCAAGAGGAAAAACAGATGACTATTACAAAGTCTCTGTGACCCCAAGATTACCATGTATGTGGTGAGGGGAACATGTTGAAGAATTTCTGTGCAGAGGTAATTGAACAACAGAACATTCAGAATAAATATATTTGTGATCCTCACTATCAAACAAGATTTAATTTTAAAATGGTTCTTTTCATTTTACCTTGTTTCGACCATCCATTCATTCACAACTTATTTATAAGAAAAATTATATAGAAGAATGTCAGTAATTAAGTATTTCTTGGAGGTATTTGTTTTGAAAAGATACTTGAAAATTGAATAAAGGGGGAAGGGAAAGTGTGGAAAAATAGGTATGAGTGACACAACCCACAACTGTCCTTTTTTTTTTCAGGAGGTACTGGGGACTGAACCCAGGACCTCATACATGGGAAACAGGCACTCAACCACTCAGCTATATCCACACCCCAAAGAGAGTAGGTTTTTCATTTGCTTGGTTTGGTTTATTTTTTAGGAGGACCCAGGGATCAAACCTGGGACCTCGTACATGGGAGGCAGGCTGTATTAGTCAGTCAAAGGGGTACTGATGCAAAAAACCAGAAATTGGTTGGTTTTTATAAAGGGTATTTATTTGGGGTAGGAGCTTACAGATACCAGGCCATAAAGCATAAGTTACTTCCCTTACCAAAGTCTATTTCCACGTGTTGGAGCAGGATGGCTGCCGACATCTGCGAGGGTTCAGGCTTCCTGGGTTCCTGCCTTCCAGGGTCTTGCTTCTCTCTGGGCTCAGCGTTCCTTTTTTCCCAGGGCTTGCTTCTCTTTCCTCTGTGTGCTTACTTCCTGGGACTCCAGCTTAAGGCTTCAGCATCAAACTCCAACATCAAAATTCCATCATGAAAAACCCTCATCTCTGTCCTTTGCCATGCCTTGTATCTGTGAGTGCCCACCCACCAAGGGGTGGGGACTCAAAGTCCTAATGATGTGGCCCAATCAAAGCCCTAATCATAATTTAATCAGCCCAGGTACAGACCAGATTACAAACATAATCCAATATCTATTTTTGGAATTCATAACCATATCAAACTGCTACACAGCAGTTGAGCTACATCTGCTCCCTGTCCTTTTTTCTAAGCAGGTAGTCAGAGAGTTGACAGGTCAGCATGACTTCAGCAGACCTATCAAGTATCTAAGCCATGGGACCCATGAACCACTACCAGTATACTTGCTGGCTGAGCCTATTGGTAGTTAATTCATTCCCTCATCCACTACCTATTTTGCACTTATTAGGTACCAAGCATCACTCTACATAATATTTGGCAAAAATACCAGAAATGGGTTGGCTTTTGTAAAGGGAATTTATTTGGGGTAAAAGTTTATAGTTCTGAGGTTGTGAAAATGTTTGAATTAAGGTATTATCAGAGATACTTTCTCACCAAAGGTGCCTGCTATCAGATCCTGGAGTGCTGCCACAAGGTAAGGCAAGATGGCAGATCTGCCTGTCTCTACTTTCTCCCTGAGCTTAGCAGTGGGCAATCAGGCATCTTTCCCTGGGCCTCATCTCCTCGAGCATCTTGGGGCTTCTCTGTCTTTCTGCAGCTGTAGGCAAAGCTGAAGCCCTTTCTCTCACATGGCAGGGTCAAAGTAGCAGAGGTCCCTTTCTCTGTGTCTCTCTTCTTTCTCTTTGTATGCTTTATGCTTTCTGTTCTCAGTTTATATACGACCTAGCAAGAGGGCAGGCACCCAACATGGGTCACACCTCACTGATGTAGGCCAATCAAAAGCCCTGAAGTAATCTAATCAAAGGCCCCTTAACAGAATCTAATCAAAAGGGCCTGTTTACACGGTGTTTACAGGCACAGGTATGGGTTAGCTTAAGAACAAAATTTTCTGGGGTCCACAAAAAAGCAAACCAGGACATTCCACCCTCTGGACCCCAAAAATGCGTGTTCTTTCCAAATGCAAAATGCACTCATTCCATCATAAACTCTTAAATTTCTTGGTTTAAAGGCCATACAAAAATATATCATGAGGGAAGCAGATTTGACTCAACAGGATAGAGCATCTGCCTACCACATGGGAGGTGCAGGGTTCAAACCCAGGGCCTCCTGACCCATGTGATGAGCTGGCCTATGTGCAGTGCTGATGTGCCCAAGGTAATGCCGTGCCACGCAGGGGTGTCCCCCACATAGGGAAGCCCCACACTCACGGAGCTCTCCCTGTAAGGAGAGTCACCCAGCACAAAAAATGTGCAGCCTGCCCAGGGTCGTGCCACACACACAGAGAGCTGACACAGCAAGATGATGCCACAAAAAGAGACACAGATTCCCGGTGCCATTGACAAGAATACAAGCAGACACAGAAGAACACACAGCAAATACACACAGAGAGCAGACAACTGGGGGGGGGGGGCAGGGGCGGGGGGGGGGGGGAACAATGGGAGAGAAGTAAATAAAAAATAAATAAAATAAATAAATCTTATATATATATATATATAATTCATGGCCAGACTGAGCCCACAGGCCTTGGTTTGCTGACCCCTGTGCTGTTTTTTATTTTTCCTCTATTGTTCATTAGTTTGCTCTGTGGCAATTGTCCCTTCTTTTTAAAGACTCTATACCTAATGAACACAAACGTGGACAAGTCACTTAATTCCTTTACATCAAAATCCATAATGGGGAATAATAATAGTTGTTGGAGGATTTTATGAGGTAATCCATATAATCCACTTAGTAGATAATCAGTGAAAGTTATCAATTGATTTCATGGATGCAAGGTATCTCCTCAAGGTCTCTGAGCAGACTTGCAGTAATTTTAAAGTTTTCTTCTGTCTAAATTAATTCTGTGTCCTTTAGAATAAAATTTTGCGTGTTTTAATCTCAAAGCTTTTTTGTTCTGCTAGATTATCCCATATCTGGATTTCTCTTGGAGAAATCATCCTGGCTTCATCCTGATGGTAACTACCCTGTATTTGGGGGTGTGAGTGGAAATGGGGGGAGCTTTACTCAGTCTGCTCTTCAACAGATAGTCGTTCAAAGACTCCATTCCAGCTTTTGACTCTCTACCTACTAAGGTTCTGTTCTGCGGAAGGAATTCCGGTTTCTTTGCCACTTCTTTTCTGGTGGCATTCAGGTTTAACCATCTACATGGTGTCATTACCTTCCATATTCCAGAATTTATGAAAATCACTGATGTACTTCTGACCAGCCCCCAACTCTACCTCAACTTACCAGTTTTAGTTCACTTATAAATATAATTTAAATTCTTCTTTACTATCATTTCAATGAGATTTGTAGAGAGAAAAGAATTAAACTTATGGGCCTAGTCCAGCAGTCTACTATAGGTTTACAATGAAAATTTATAATATTTAAATATTCACCTCTTCAGTGAAGTAAAACCAACATGGAGTATAGATACTAAATTATGTCTACAGTAAAGCTTTGAGATTGGTGAATTAAAAATATAATTATTTATATAGGAAGGGTTTTGTTTCTATGGATCTCAGAATACTCCATTCTGCTCCAGTTATTAAATATTTATTGTGTATAGGTGTTAATTCTTAGCTTCATTCTATAGGCATTGTATTTCGTAGCATAATATAGTAGTTAGGAGTTTATATTCTGGAGTCACAGAGAACTATGTTAAACCCTACCTCGGGAAGCGGCTGTGGCTCAATCAGTTGGGCTCCCGTCTACCATATGGGAGACCCTGGGTTTGTGTCCCAGGGCCTCCTTGTGAAGGCAGCTTGCCCGCACGCTGCAGAGAGCTGCCCGCCCGGGCGCCGCGGGAGTGCCGCCAGCTGGCAGACGCCACAGAACACCGCCTGGCCAGAGAGCAAACTCAGCAAGGTGACGCAACAAAAGAGGGAGACAAGCGAGAACACAGAGGAGCGTGCAGCAAATGGACACAGAGAGCAGACAGCAAGCAAACCGCAAGGGGGAGGGGAAATAAAGAAATAAAATAAATACAGAAAAAAAAAGTCCTACCTCAAGGGAAGTGGTTGAGCACCTGCTTCCCATGTAGGAGTCCCCAGGTTCAATCCCTAATAACTCCAAAAAAAATAAAAAAATTCTACCTCTGCCACTTACTAACTTTATGACCATGAAAAGAGTTATTTAACTCTTTAAGACAAATTTATGTTACCTGTGCAATTCTATTTACTTATTTTATAAATATTTGTTAAAAGCAAGTAAATTACTCTGGTACTTAAGCCTCTGATAAACATTTGCTGTCATTGGTACTATATTCAACTCTCTTCTTTATTCAAAGCAAAGAAAAAATTGAACATAAGACAATATTATATCATCAATTTTTCTTCACTACAATGGTAAATTGCTGATGGAAAATAGACTATCAATGTATCAAATAATTTCAAAGTTCTGACATTCAAATTAGTCAGAGAACAGATTTATATTGAACTAATATCACACAAAGATTAATTTGGAACCCATGTTGGAAAAGTGTGCATGGATTCTCCAACGTCCTTTAAAAATCCTCTAAAGCAAATATTCAAATCAAACCTTAAAAAGACATGTATAGAATGGGTTAGTGTCCACAAACATCTTCCATTTCTTTTCTCCCAAGGTCATTTATTTGAAATTAGAATACAAGAGTCAAGCATAGCTTCCCGCGATGTGGCTGGACTTGGTGTTTTTATCTGGAAGCTCAGTGGTCCTGGCTGGAACTTCACATTGACCTGGGTGCCATCTCCTTCTTTCCTGCTGGCCTGGGACTGACATACTGCTTACCTCTCTTCACAGAGGTGGCTCTTCTCTCCTTCTCTAAATGATTACTATCAATGTTCACTTAGCATTAAAGGAGATAATTATATTTATCATGCAAACAAAGCCTTTTGGCTGAAGAGCTGGGAAACAGCTCTTTTCTAAATAACTGCTCACATTCCAAAATATATGGACACAAGGAGGGAATCCAACAGTCTTTTAATGTTCACCAGTGCTTTAGGAATTCCCTCTTCAAATGCTCACAGGGTTGTACTGCACAGAGATCAGCCCAAAGTTACATAGTAACTGCTTCCATAGTTTAAAGGAATACGTGTTCTCCTTTTTAAAATTAAGTGCTTCCTTTTTCTCAAGGGAGTAAAGTAATGTACCAAATTCTTTACCATTTAGAAATGTTTCACGATGCAGACTTTCATTCGGAACAATGTGGTCCTTATAAACCCTGCTGGCTGGTAGGTCCAACAGGCCTTTGGGTGGTGAAATGCAGGGTGGGGTGCTAGGGCTGCTCCCTGGAGGAGTCCTGAGATGCCTCTGGACCCAAGCTCTCACCCTAGGAGAGAGCAAACCCATTTATACACAATTTTAAAAAACACTATTGACTAGTACAGATTGACTACACAGCACTGTAATGTAGTATAGAAAGTTCTGGACTGGAAGGCAGCAGTGGTTTCAGAACCAAACTCCACCTCAGCAGGTGTGCTCCTTGAGACCAATCTCATCATAAGGAGGAAGCTAGTAAAAATGTCTGGTACATCTACACTAACTGTCACACCACCAGCAGAATCAGCACATTTCTTAGGTCTTTATAGCCTTTCAACACTACATTTCAGATTAGATTTCCCTCCACAGATCCTGACATTTAAAGAAACAATTTATTTAAAATATATCCTTATTGTTTTTGCTCATGCACTTAACCTTTCTATGCCTAAGATTATTCATCTGAAAATAGGGATAATTATTTCATCTAGATCATAAACTTATCTGAACTAAATGAGAGCTGAGCACTTTGGCACATAGTTCAGCACTCAGTGAATACTAACATTTGTCATTTAAAATCAGGATTGTCATTATTCATATTCAACTCACAGTGGTTTTCTTCAGTTCAAAGGCAAACACATGACAAAGAACTCACTATTGCAACACCAATGGATTGGGGAAAAGGCTGCTGGTGAAAAGGAAGGATGCTGGTTTCTATCACACAGGGGAAGGCAGAACAGATGCCAGGGAGACATGCAGAGACATGTGCAGAGCAGTCCAATGGACTAGAACCACAGTCGACAGCAAGGACACACATGCTAAATCATGAGAGCTTGTCCCTATAGGTCAACAGAGAGCAGTATTAGATAATCATCTGTTATCTGGGAACCCTGTCATTTGGGATGAACAAGCCATCTGTCCTTGGGCAAGAGCTTGCAAGAGCACATTAAGGTTATAAGAATAAAATAAAACTTAGCTTTGACAACTGGGGTGCATGGAATCACTCTAGGAATCAGGTGATTAACTTGCATGGTCAGCCCAGGGGCAATCAAAGAGAGGGTCCAGAGAACGGATTCAATATGAATCCTTCATGCTTGCTACTGCATACAATTCCTGTCTCTGTAGAGACTAGCTTAAGAATTAGCGGACAACCAAGTTCATGGGAAGAGTGGGGACATGAGTGCTTCCAAGAATGGGTTGTTGGAAAAGACGTTACTGTATAACCCTTTATATCTAAGATGCTTCCCTCCTCTGCTAATGCTTATACCTAATCCCTAAATTCCACATTCAAGAAACTTTCAAAAGTAGCATTGCCTTCTAACAAGAGATTATCTCAGGCACATTTTAATCTTTATTCTAAAATCTGAGACTGCTTAAACACTTTATAGAATAATTGATAGAACACTGGAATTTTGAATTCTGTCCCAGACCCTACCATTGACCAGCTGTGGGTGTTGGAGAAATTAGTGCACATTTCTGTGTCCAGGTTTCTTACTTGCAAAACGAAATTGGACCTTATTTCTATCTCTATTTATATTCTATTTTTTCATGACGCTTCCATTAAATCTATCTCTTATCTCATGAGAGTGATAACTGAAGAAGCACCCATAGTCTGGAGCTGCTACTAAGGCTTCCCCCGCAAAGGGTATTTATTCATTCAACAAATATTTATTCCTTGCTTATTATGTGCCAGGCTTAAGCCCTGAGGGTACAACAGAGAACAAGACAAATGAAGTCACTGTCTTCATGGGATATTATGTTCCAGTGAGAAGTGTAAATATAACAAATAAATTACTCAATATATATGTCATAAATGTATGTGTATGTATGCGTACATTCATGCATGCACACATATTTATCTTAATTTTGGATGGAGATGAGCTCCAAAGAAAAATAAAGCTGGGTAAAGAGTGATGTGGGAATGGGATAGGCTGACTTGGATGTGGTGGTCAAGGTCAATGGAGATAACATTTAAGCAAAGACCTGAATGAATTGGGAATAAGCTAAATGAAGGTCTGAGGGAAAAGGGAGAAATATAAGAGAAAACTCCCTGAGAGGGCAACACATTTGGTAGGTTTTGTTAAAAAAAAATAAAAAAGCAAGAACGTTGGATGGCCAGAGAGGAGTGGCAAGTGGACAACTGTAGGAAATGTGAGGCACAAGAAATAATGACGGACTAGACTGAGTAGGATCATTGTAGACCATGATAGGGAAGCCATTGGGGGATTTTGAGGAAGTCATGCTCTGGTGAGCATTGTAAAATATCACTCCTGCTGCTAGGCGAAGAGATCTGAGGGGAGAGGGGAGGAAGACTCAAGGAGACCACTTAGGAACCTAAGGCCATGCTCTAGGTGAAAAAGAATCAAAACTTGGATTAATGTAGTAGCATTGGCTATAATGAGACATGTTGGTCATGGAATGCATTCTTTTGGAGGTAGATTCCTAACAGATTGGATCAGGACCACTGGGTAATTAATCTGTAATGTTTATTCCAGAAATAAAGGTCTATAAAACCATGACATGAAAGAGCTTCCCCTGGGGTGTTCATTAAAAGAAGGTTCACCTGAACTAGCTGCTTTTGTAAATCATCTTGTAGCTTTGCCAAACTGTGGAAAAGTCACTTAATACTTCTGGCCATTAATTTCCACATTACCGAAATGAAGGAAGTAAGCTATTGCAGGCTAACACTTATCTCTAACCACTTATGAGCAGTGTAACCTTGGCCAGGTTATATAATCTCTCCCAAATTTGGGATGTTCAAAAAAACAATACTATCTTCTTCTTATGGTTGCTGTGAGGTTAAGTGAAACCCCTTACTCAATAACTATTTCTTGCTCACTGTCTACAAATAATGGGCTGACACATTGGTGCCAGGGTCTTGAAGATGACGAAAACACAGCTCTCCTCAAAGTTTGCTTTCTTATGCTTTAGAGTGCCAAGAATGGGCCCTGACCTATAGTAGATGCCTATTGGGCACCAGTTTTCTTTCCTCTAAATCCAAAAATACATGCTTCTGTAAGAGCATAGGACACATGCTTATATTTATATTTTCAGGGGAACCTTCAGGAACCATTATTGAAATCTAAATAGTTTTGGGCCAATTGACAGGGAATAAACTAGATCCTTTTGGAAAGGTTGGTATTTTTTTCTCCTTTAGATTAAAGCATATCTTCCTGCGTATTCTTCTACAGAAAGCATTTTTATTAGAAATACATTTTTGAATTGTGGTAACATACATATAACAAAAATTTTTCCATTTCAGGCATTTGTAAGTGTACACTTAAGTGGTATTAACTATATTAAAAATGTCGTGCTACCATCATCGTTACCTATTACAAAGACTTTTTTCATGACCACAAACAGAAACTCTGTACCTATGATACAATAATTCCCCAATCCCCACCCTGCTTCCCTACCCACGATTAACTCTAATCTACTCTACGTCTCTATAAATTTCCTTATTCTAGATATTTCATGTTAAGTGGAATCTTACAATATTTGTCCTTTTGTGTCTGCTTATTTCACTCAACATAAAGCTTTCAAGGCTCATCCATGCTATAATTTATCAGATATTACTCAACCATAGAATACTTTTTCAAGTACTGATTTGTATGTAAAATATAGAGAATAACTGAATAAGCAATTTCCAATACCTTATTTATCTTACTTTGTCAGTGAAATGATCCCACCCTGAGAATTTTGAATCAGTTGACATAAGTTATTTTTGTGTCACATCTAAATTTATCATTTGACATAGCACATCCAATTCACCTAGCAATAGGCACTGCAATATTTTTAATAGCATTTTATAGAAATGTCATATTCAATTAGTGATTTCACCATGCCACCTCAACAATTAGTGAACTAATCCAGGAAGTGCCAATAAAAATCACATCAGGTAACAGTTTCCTTGGCCATTTACAAGTTATTAATATGCTGTCAAGTTCAGAACTCAAGCCGAATTCAAAGCAGAGTCAATGGTCCAGATTTGCTCAGTGATATTGTGAACCAGTGACATATAGGTGAAAGGCTCTATTTTCTTATTTCCTTTTATCTAACTCACAATCTCTCCATTTCCTTCTGTGTCTCCACTGCCCTCAGTACATGACTAGAATCATGAGTTGTCTTAGCACTGAACCTACCTTCTAATCTACTTAGCTTCTGTCTATTTCTCTTTTCCTGTCAGGAGATGTTGGGTTTCACTCAAATTTCCAAGAAACAATATGCCATTAATGTCAATTTTTTAAAAGTCTGTAATGGGGTATTGTGTTAACATCCTTCATTGAAATTCTAACTATGTGGATGAACCAAAAAATCATATTCATCAGAAATACTGAAATTATAATATTCATATGTTTTCATATATCAAAACTGCATTTCTGCTGTGTTCTCTCATTTGTATTTTCTTTCTCTTTTTATAATATACTAAATTGCAGGAGGCAATTCCTAGTCATTGCCTACCATAAATTTCAAGACGAAATCAAGATCTGTTTTTCCCATGGCCCTGTTTCAGGACAGTTGCAAAGTTATATATGTCCCTGCCACCAGGACATAAATTAAGCAATTTGTTATAACGAAACAATGTTTTAAAATGTGTACTTTAAGAAGGCCATAGGGGAATTCAAAGAGATGACAACAATTTGCCCTCAAGGAGCTTATATTTTTTAGAAAAAAATACTCAGTTAAATGATAATAAGTTAAATTGAAACACAAGTTCTGGTTCAAAGATGTCATTAGCTATTACGCAACTGTTAAATTAAGGGTTCAGATAAGATTTCAGCATCCCTGAATCTTTACAGCACTTTAGCTAAGCTTTAAAAGATGACATTAAAATTTGGAAGATTTTTTAAAAATTATTATTTGATTGGTTTTTAAAAATTTTTCTCCCCTTCTCCCACCACCATTGTCTGTTCTCTGTGTCCACTCGCTGGGTATGTTCTTCTTTGTCCACTTGGATTCTTGTCAGCGGCACCAGGAATCTGTGTCTCTTTTTGTTGTGTCATCTTCCTGCATCAGCTCTCCATGTGTGAGGCACCACTCCTAGGCAGGTTGCACATTTTTCATGCAGGGTGCCTCTCCGTATAGGGTGCACTCTTTGCACATGGGGCTTCCCCTACACAGGGTCACCCCTGCATGGCATGGCCCTCCTTACATATATCAGCACTGCATGTGGGCCAGTTCACCACATGGGTCAGGAAGCCCTGGGTTTGAACCCTGGACCTCCCATGGGGTAGACAGATGCTCTATCAGTTGAGCCAAATCTGCTTCCCTGGAAAATTTTTAATGAACCCTCCTGGGGACGGAATCATATACCCCTCAGAAGACATGTTCTTAATTTTAATCTGCATTCCTGTGGGTGTGAATCTACTCATAAATGGGACCTTTGAAGATGTTATTATTGGTTGAGGTGTGATTAAATTAAATCAGGGTGGGTCTTAATCTGAATTACTGGAGGCCTTATAAAGAGAGGAAATTCAGATACCATCAAAGAAACCGGAAGTCAGCAGAAATGAGAGGAACAGACAGGAAGAAAGACAGATAGCCATGTGACAGAGGCAAAGATGCAAGCCAAGGAACCCCAAAGATCATGGCAAGCAAGCGCCACAATGGTACACACTCCTAGGAGAAGGCATGGCCTTTCCAATGCCTTGATTGTGGACATCCAGCCTCCAAACCATGGGCCAATAAATCCTTATTGTATAAACAACCCATTGTGTGCTAGATGTCATAGCAGCTCTGGCAAACTAAGCCAAATCCAATCCACATTTTAATAGCAGCGTATCCCTTTCCCTCTTGGGGCCAGCTCACCTCATCCTGCCCTCAACTCACCACTCCCAGGCTATGTAACATCTGGACAGACAATTCCTATCCTGACATCAGTAGCCATAGCCAAGATGAGCTGTTGTGTGGAATCACTAACCTACTGTGGCTTTTGAGACTTCAGTAATGTCTATTTATCAAAATTGCAATGGGTACTTAGGAAGATATAAAAATGATTAATGATTATGATGTGGTTGCTATTCATGTCCTCATATCTTGTGGGAGAGGTGAATACACAAAACAATCCAAACTAACTATGGTGTGGTAAGAGCTGAAATGAAAGCTGTTTGTGGACCAGACTTTTACCCAACCTAAGAAATTTAATCCAGTGTAATGATATAAATAGTATCCTAAAGTAAACACTCAGAGTATCTTTGAGAAAGATACTCAGTCCTCCAGATTTCCTCTCCCTCATCCTGCTCCTCTTTCATACAGCTTCTGACTATATGGTGGAGGGTTTGTGATTTAAATGACTTTGGTGATTACACTGGAAAAAGGGGTGCTCATAGCCACAGAGATCATCAGGAAGATCTTCAGAACACAGGTTCTGGTATAGTAGAGTGGTTTGTCTTATCTAAAAATGGAACCAGTGATTGACTAAATGTAATTAGTACACTCTGTCTGGAGCCTGTGGTCCTGCATGGCCATCTACCCCTTATCTTATAGCCCATATCAAAGCTTCTGCCTGTATGCCTTTGCTCTCACGGCAGGTGGTGTCTCTAAGGTCCCAGAAAACTGTATGAAAACTATGGATGGCTAACTAGACCCTCTATTCTAGGACCACTAGTCCAGTTGACTCCTATGGACTAGTCTATACTTCTTGAAAGGGGCTGCTTTCACAGCTTTCCTTGACGCTTTTAGCCTCTTGCTAGTATTCCAAGAGAAATCCTGGAGCTGTTAAGCTACCCCATCCCTCACTGAGTATTTCTAAAACACAGATTAGCACCTGAGCCGGAGAGTATTTAAGATTCGGGCTTGAAAAGGCAAACTGAATGCCTTTTCTTCCTCTTCCATATATTTGCCCTATCCTCAGACAGCAGAACTCATAGCTGGGTTAGTGTAGGTAGAAGGGGTATCTTCTCTACACCTATAGAGGAACTTCTAAATTCTCAGTCTTCACGCTTGGTTCTCATTATTTTAAAGAAACTTGGAAAGTTGTTTTTTCTTGTTCAAATCTAATGATAAAGTCTTGTGTTTTGGTGCATGAGCTTATTTTGTCAGATGTTTACAATAACCTTTATGTGTTTATATTACTGTTGAAATTACCCTAATTAATATACACCTGCATCATGCAGATAGTTTTAGCTGGAAACAAGGAAAGTCTCATACAGAAACATAAACAAGAACCAAAGCAGCATTTTAATAGTTATTTCTCCAATTAGTGTCTGGTGATAAGGGTCTGTTAAACAGAACCAATAAGATATATATGTATGATATGTACATGTATAAATATATATGTTATATATACATATATATATTATATTTAATATATTGCAAGGAGCTGACTTACACAATTTAATTGTGGGTATTGGACACGCCAGCAGGTTGGAAGTTCTCAGGTCAGAGCTCATACTGCAGACTTTCTTTGTCCTCAAGGAAACCTCATTTTGTTCTTAAACCATTCAACTGGTTAGAAGAGATGAGGACCACCCAGATTATGGAGGATAATTTCCTTTATTTAAAGTCAACTGATTGTAGATATTAATCACATTCACAACAACACCTAGATTAGTGTTTGATTGAATAACCGGGTACCACAGACTAGTCAACTTAGCACATAAAACTAATCATCACAGAGCCAAAATTTGAATTTTTGATAATGGGAAGGGAATTTAAGGGATCAATTTTAAAGGAAGAAACAACTAAGGAGATAAAAGAGGCAAGAGTGGTATGAGTATCCAAGGATAACTTGGTGGGTTTTATTTTGGGTAGCTGAAAAAATGGTTTACTTCTAACAAAAATAAAAGAGGCCAATTAATCCAATTTTAAATGTTGGTGTGAGATAAGTGGTCAGATAATGGAAAATGGTTTACTCAACCCATTCGTTTTAATTTGACTGCTAAAGAGGAACCTCCTCTGCCCTGCCCTGGCAACACCTGAGCAGACCAATAGTGTATACACCACACAATCCAAATGTCAGCTTAGCCGGTCAGATTCTTTCCACATGTAAATACTACAAACGCAAACTAGTCAGAGGGTCATGCACCTCACACTGTAAAAACATGGCGTCCTTGGGCTGGGAGCCATGGAGTTGCAAGTGTGTGCAGGGTAGTTCAGACGAGAGAAGAGTCATAGAAAAATGTAGATGGAAAAGAACAGGCAGCCCTTAAGAATGGAGAATATGATTTGAGTTCCTGTCTTTTCACATAACGTTTTAATAATACATGGCTTTATTGTATTTACTTTCTCCGTTTTATTACAATTCTCTTTGTTCTAAACATATCTGAGTTAGATGGAATATGCTTCTCTTCTTGTATCCAGGGAACCAGGTCTAAACAAGGTTATCAGGAAGAAATCCAGTTGGAAAAGATAAGCACTATCTATTTTCAAACTTTATGCTTTTTATGCTACTTCAATAGTTAATTAGCATGTTTTATACTGGTAAATGGAGATAGAATTTGAAAACTGGGATCAAAATAAATCTGGATATAATTGAACTACAAAATAATGGATTTATGCTACCTCTATAGTTAATTAGCATGTTTGGTATTAGTAAATGGAGATAGAGAAATTTGAAAAGTGGGATTAAAATGAGTCTGGATGTAGTAAAACTCCAAAACTAGTTGTACTTGGTAAAGCATAGTATTTGCAAGATCAAAACCAAAGCTTTGTGAATAAATACCATCTGATACCTTGACTGCAATAATTTTTTAGTCATACTGCCACAATAATTCACTGACCCTATTGTATTTTTATTGACCATTGCCCTTTTTATATCCTCATTTTCCTTCTTATCCAACTTAAATTGCTTAGTCCATAATAATCTTGCATAAATTCCTATTTGTGTTAATTCCAACTTTCGGCCTACTCTGTGCCTTCCTCCACTAATAACATGGTTGGGAAAAAATGCCTAATTATGCTATCTGATCTAAGTACAAATTTGTGACCACTAACCTCAAATGAGAAACAGATTTGTAATTGTGGCAGTTTGAGATTATTTTGTGAATCACAAAAAGAGAAAGATGATGTTTGTAAGCTAACCTATTCCTCTAGGAATTTATTCGTCCAGTTTCCACAGTTAGGCATTTGATTGTATTAAATGCAGCTGAGAGGTCTTTGATCAGCTTACCTGTTACGATTGCTTTCAGGGCATTTTTGATTCAACCACATCAATAGGGTGCGACTGAGGCTGAGTTCCCACCACCTTGCTGGATCCCATATAAAGGGACTTACATGGACAGACAGGCACACGGGACGAGAGAGCTCTGTCCTTTTTGATCCTGCCATGTGACAGAAAGGACAAGGCTCAGACAGCTAAAGCCCCAGGGAGAGACGGAGCATTTTGCCTGATAGTTTACAGCTGACCTTGGGAAGAAAGCTGAGACTGATATAGGAGGCCCGGAAAGAAACGAGCCCTATGCCAGGAGAAGGAGGACGCACATAAACACAAAGCATCGAGAGGAAGAGGAGGCCCAATGGGAAGGAGAGACCAGGCAGAGATCTGCCACCACCTTGCTTCAGCCTGTGGCCACTGACTTTGGTGAGAAAGCAACATCGAGTTGGGTTTTTTACAGCCCTGTAACAGTAATCTTTTATTCCAAACAAGTACCCTTTATAAAGTCACCAGAAAAAATAAAATAAAGTCACCAGACTTGTACTTGGCAATGGCAGTGCTTTGGTGGACTAATACAGTAATGCTAAACAACAATTACTCTTCATTTCCTCAGTTGAGACATGCCCAGTCTTCTGGAAAATGATTTTATATTTTCTGCATTACCTTTAAAACTCTGACACCTCATCCTTCATTCTCATTCCTTCGATGATGAGCATGCCTCCTATTTCACTGGGACTACGGAACTAATCAGCTATATGAACCCATTGTTAGCAGCCCATACTCTGGCTTTCCCTCCTCTACAGGGGATGGAAGGTTTATGCATTTATTTTAAGTCAGTCCCCTCTACTTGCCCACTAGATCTTTTGCCCTCCTCCGGAGTTCTCCCCTATTATTTCTTCTACCCAATGTTCCCGTTCTGCTAATCACCTCCCCCTTCTATGATGATTCTGATTAGCAAATAACCCTGCTAATACAGTTCCCACATTAAACTCAAATCTTTATTCCTACTCTCTCTCCAATCAGTGACCCTTTTCTCTTACTATTTTTCCAGTAAAACTCCTTAAGTGTTGCCTGTACTATCTCCAATTCCTTTCTTCCCATTCTCCTTCCCGCCCCCAGCTGTTTTGAAAAATTTCAAGTGCACACAAAAAATTAAATGTCTAGCACAATAAACATTCAAATACACTTCACCTGGATTTCCTAAGTGCTAATAAACTCTCCCCCCTTCCTCTCCCTCCCTCTCCCTCTTTTTCCCTTTGTCTCCCTCTCTCTCTCTCTCCTTTTTTCCCCTCTCCTTCTCAGGCTTCAGAAATACTTCTTCCAAAGTGGCCATGGTGGCTGCTGGGGGTAGGGAGTGGGAGGAAGAGATGAGATATGGGGGCATTTTAGGGACTCGGAGTTGTCCTGGGTGGTGCTGCAGGAACAGTTACTGGACATTGTATGGCTCCTCCCATGGCTCACTGGGTGGACTGTGGGAGAGTGTGAGCTATGATGTGGACCATTGACCATGAGGTGCAGTGGTGCTCAGAGATGTATTCACAAAATGCAATGAATGTCTCATGATGATGGAGGAGGTTGTTGTTATGGGGGGAGGAGTGGGGTGAGGGGGGTGGGGGGCATATGGGGACCTCATATTTTTTTAATGTAATATTAAAAAAATAAAGAAATACTTCTTCCAACCTGCCTTCTAAAGTTCTATCATCTAGGAATATCCTGCCTGTGCTCCACAGAAAATCTGATTCATCGGTGGCTCCCCTGGAAAGTCTGTATGTCAGACGGCCTGAAGAGTGGGGAAGTTAATATTCCATGGAGTGAATTTTGACCAGTGAGAGAGGGAGACTGGAAGAAGCTGGCTGCATAGTGTTTTATTGGAATTTATTCATTCTGTTTCCATGGATGGGCATTTAATTTGTTTTCAATTTTTGCTACTACAAATAATGCACAATCAGTATCCTTATGTATGCCCTGATCTGTACTTGTGGAGAGGTACCTCAGAATAAGTTCTGAGAGTGGCCAGGGTTTAGTTAAAGGGAAAGTAGATATCTAATTTTCTAGGATATTGTCTATGATAGATAAAGTTCAGAGCATACACCAGAATAAACTCCAAATAGATCATAATCTACATGTAAAAATGAAATCATGGAAGTTTTAGAAGATAACATGGAATTTTCTATACCTGGGTTATGGGAACATCCTTCCTTTTACTCAAAATCCTGAAACAATAAAAGAAAAATCAGTAAATTCAACTACTTAAAGAGGAAACTTTACATGGTAAGAACCAACCAAACAAGTAAGTAAACAAGCAAAGCATCATAAGCAAAGTCAAAAGAGAAATAACAAAATGGGGGGGGGGGGAGTTGCCAGATTCACATTTCCCCATTTCAAAACTTAAAACAAAGCTAACGTAACCAAAAGAGTATGGTTCTACCAGCATAAGATTAGATACATAGATCAAGAGAATAGAATTGAGAGTCCAGAAATAAACCATAAATGTTATGGTCAATTGATTCTTGACAAAAAAAGTCAAGAAAACTCAATGGCGAAAGCATAAAATTTTTAAGAAGTGGGGAAACTGGAAATTCCCATGCAAAAAAAAAAAAAAGAAATCAGGCCCCTGCCTTAGATCATAAACCTAAGTATAAGAGCTAAAGTGTTAGAAGAAAACAAGAAAACACGGGACTAAATCTGCATGACCTTAAATTAGGCAATTATATATATATATATTTATAATGGATATATTTTTATATATAATTGCCAAAAGTACAACTGATAAGAGAAAATATTAAAAATTAGAAAATTCTCAATTTGGGAATCAATTTGACAATTCTCCAAATATTAAGCAATATCCAAAATATTAAGCAATGAGGTATCATATGATCTAGCATTCTTCTAAAGAGAAAAGATAACATATATGGAAAAACTTTTATTCTCATAGCAACATTAATAAAAGGTGGAAACAACCCAAATGTTTATCAGCTGATGAATGGATAAACAAAATGTGTTATAGTCATACAATTTGGAATATTATTCAGCAAAAAAAAAAGGAATCATGTAACAATACATGATATAATGTGAATAAATGTCAAAAACATTACACTAAATGAAAAAAGGCAGTCACAAAAGACCACATACTGTATAATCCCATTTATATGAAATGTCCAGAACAAACAAATCTAGAGATAAAGAAAGTAGATTAGTGGTTGCCAAGATCTGGGAGCAAGAGTTAGGAGTGGGGAAGAGAATGAGAAGTGACTGTTAAAGGGTGTAGGGTTTTTTTGGAGGTGACAAAAATGTTCTAAATTATGGTGGTGATTGCGAAAGCCTGTTATTTTACTAAAATATTAAATTTTACACTTTTAGATGGGTGAGCATTTTGATTTATAAATTATATTTTGAATTGTTTAAAACAAAAAATACACAGGAAAGATCTTTGTGACCATGTGATTTGCAAAGGCTTCCTAAATCCCACACACACACTCATACACACATATTCTAACCATTAGAAATTGATAAGTTGATATTCTTCAAAATGAAAATTTTATTCTAATGAAAAGCCACCATATAAAATAGACAAGCTCCAGAACAGGTGAAAATACTCACAATGCCTAAATATGACAAAAGACTCATGGAGAAGACATAATTAATTCCTGAAACTCAATATTAAGGAGAAAATTACCCAATAATACAATGAGCTAAAGACTTGGGTATTTTACAAAGGAAGATACACAAAGGCCTAAAGGCAAATGAAAATGTTTTTAAATTATGTCATTAGAGAAAACAGATCAAACTATTAAATATCACTAAAATATAACAATATAATAGTAACTAATAGCATGAATACTAATGATTATGGGAAGTGAAGCAACTCAAACTCTGGTTCATTGACAGTGGAAATATGAAAAGATAGCATTTTGGAAAACAATCTGGCAGTGTCTTGTGCTGTTCAACATCACCTTCCTATGGCCCAACAATTCCATTTCCTATTCACTTAACCAAGAGGAATAAAAACAAGTATTTACAAATGTTCATAGTACCTTTATACTTAATAGCTCCCAAGGAGAAATTTACCAAAAGTCTATCAATAAGAGAATGATTTTTAAAATATTATGGTATAATATAAAATAAATGGTACAATATCATGATCCTCAGCAATTAAAATTATCAATTGACATATACAACAAAACTGATGACTCTCAAAAACATATATAGAACAAAATAAGCCATATGCATGAGAACATCCATATAATTCAATTTATGTAAATTTCAAGACAGCAAAGCGAGTCTGTGATGATAAAAACAGTGGATGTCTCCTGGCGTGGAGGCATTGACTGAAAGGGACTTGTGGAAACTTTCTAAAATGATGAAAAACTACAAAATCTTGATTGTGGTGCTATTTAAACAAGTTTCTATATTTGTCAAAACTTACTAACCTGTAGAGGAAGGTCTGTGCACTTCATTACTGTATGTAAATTATACCTTATAAAAAATAACCATAAATAAAAAATTAACCTGCTTCAATTGGCAAAATTCCTTGATGGCAGTAAGTGAGGAAGCTGTCATCAGACCCTGGGAGGCGGACAATGCCTGTTGTGCAGTTGCAAAACATCTGGTACAAATGTCTCCTTTGAAAATCTTGATGGTCACAGAGGAAAAGGCTGAGCGACAGCATCTTAGTTACATATGTCCTTTGTAAAGTGCCACTTATATCAAGAAGTTACAAGAAACAGATGAGCTCAGGGAAGAATTGGCTTGTATGAGAGCAGAGTACAATCAAATATAGAGAATTCAAATATCTGGGGACCACGCAGGGTTGGAAAAGCAAACGGGTTCTAGCTCCCAATCTGGAAAAGGCCCAATTTTTAGTTGAACGAAGATTGCCCTAGGGGTCAGGGAAGGGGAATTCCAGAGTGAAGAGAACTGATTAACAGAAGTCAGATCAGATGGCCTCAAGATAGCGGTCATTGCTGCCGAGAGAGAAAGGCAAGGAGAAAAGAATCAGGTTAGACAGCTACAACTAGCAAAGAAGCCAAGTGTGGTTACAGACACATAGTATTGACTGAGGTCTTTGGATTTTTGCAAGAACTGTATTGCCAAATATACCACAAGCCTGGCCTAAAAATGCCCCAAACTTGCACCTGTTTGGATGTGGCTGTACAATGTGAATTCCCAAAGGATGTCATGCTCCTAAAGCCCATTGCCAATGGAACCATGGGCCCCACTAAAAATGGGCAAAGGATTTGTTCAAAAAGAGCACAGTCAGGATCTAATCAAGTAACTTGCCCCACTTCCAAGCCAGAGACTTCCCAAAGTCAGCCCTATAGGATTTCATCATGGACTGGTTACCAGTAGGGCTCTCCATCCTTCCTTTTTTGAAATGAGATTTTCATTACAATTATCCCATCCCTGCTCCATGTGGGACAGATAGTGTCTTTCGTTCACTGCTGCCAGACTCGGGTATCATGCCTGATGGACAAGAGTGCTTACCACCCACAAATCTCTGCTGGTTTCAGTGGCACAGTACCCGGAAGGGAGAGTGGTATGCAATGAAGCTTGAGAAGCAAGTCATGCAGGGATTTGTAGGCCATGCTAATGAGTTTAATCTTTATCTTAAAAGCAATGACCAGTCACTAAATGGCTTTAGCTAACATGGGACATGATAAAATGCATGTTTTGAGAATGCCCTGTGTTCAGTATGAGAAATAATTAAAAGGTAAAGTTAACCAACCCTGTGATGCATCAGAAATAGATAGTGTATGAGAGAGAAGAGCTAGCAAGGGGGTCTTTTGGAATGATGACTACAAAATTTAGTTGGAGGTGTCACTTGCCAAGTAAACTACTAGAAAATAGCCAGGTATGGGAGAAATAGTTTGAAATTGGCCTAGTTGATAATTATGTGTTTGATGTTATTTAGAGACATCTGATGTCTTGAATTTCAGAGGAAAAGATCTGTCCTGGACAATTCATTTGAGAATTATTAGTATATAAATAATGATTGGGGCTTTGGGCTTAAATGAGATAGCCTGAAGAAAGACTATAGAATAAAAAGTAAAGCAAGTCTAGGTAAATAATTATGTCTAATGCCAGTTCTGTAGCACTTAGATTAAATCCAATTGAATTCTATGCATATTATCATATTACATCACTCTGAAAGGAATAGGATGCAGCGTTAAGATTTTGAGCTCTTAATTTCTTAAGTCAAACTAGCATTGTGCCACTTAATATTATTGAACTTAGACTAATCGCTTAAACAATCAGAACTTCTGCTTTTCCATGGAAAAAACCAAGATAAAACTAAAATGAAGGTCTATGGTGGAGACATATTAAAAATATATATAGGAAAAATATTTGGTATATAATAGGGATTCAAAAAGAAACAGATCCTATTATTATACTATTGACTCTGTGATCTTAGAGACACTAAAAAGAATAAGTAATTTTTTTAAAAAAATAAGCACGAATAATTTTTGCAAGCAAGAGCTACGTAAGTCTTATAAAACAATACTCCATTTTTGTGATCACCATAGATTAAAAGGATGCTTTAAAATTTCATTGAAGAAAAGCATATGGTTTTTGTAAGGTCAGCAGTATAACAAAAATGCTTATGGCTTTGTTACTGCATTAATAGGAGAGTTACAATATTAGGGAGACTTGTTTTCAGCAAATATCAATGTCATTTTCCTGCCATATTATTTCTAAGACAAGAGAAACATAGCTACTCTTGCCCACATTTTATTAATGTGGCTCATAGGACTTTTACATTTATCTTTTCATTGTCTAATAGACAGCTAAGATGTTGGCTGGGAAAAAAACTTATCAGACACCGAATACCCACAAAGAGAATGTTTTTGTTTCCTTTTAATGTCTTTCTTCTGTTTCTACGTAAAAATAATAATAATAATAAAGTCTCTGATGGTGGAAGTTGTCTTTTATTTTATTTTATTTTACTTTATTACAATGTTTTAATCTCTGAAGAGGTCTTCTATCCTACAGAGTCCTCTACATCAGTTGATACCCAACAACGGCTGCTGATTAAAACCAGTAAAGAACATTGAAAAGCAAAGTCTGTTAGGCATTTGGTCACTTTATTTCTTATTAAATATTTATGCAATGCAATGTAGTTCTAATACATGAAATTCAGTTTTAGCTCAGGATCACATTGCACTGGGTTCTCTTTAAAATGTTTAAGGATTTCTGATTTGATTCTGCTATTCAGCACTCCCCCTGGCCTAGGCAGGTGGCTAAAAGTATGGGGTACAGTTTTTTGGCCAACAGTTCTTCTATATTGAATTTCATCTTGTCAGAGAATGAGTGCTCATTAAAGGAGCATTGTTTAGGATACTTTGGGTATACCAAATTACTCACTTTATGTACTTTAATAGATACATCTTCACAAATATTTGCTTCCTCAGTTTATCCATTTTCTCCAGAATTATCTGTCAAAATAGGGAACACTGAATTTATCTCTGTATTTTGCATTCTTAAGAAAAAGAAAGCCAAGGGACAAGTTAGACTAGTTTATTTTTACCTGGCCCTAAAATATTTTGTTGTTCTTTTTCTCTCAATTTAGATTTGTTGATCTTTGCCTTAAGAATTTTAACATGGAGATTAGAAAGCTTCCATCTTATCTTTCATTTTGGGTTTCTTATAGTCTTATTTTTCCTTCCTTTCAAATTTTAAGTTCTGTTGCAAGTGCATGTGGCTTTCTAGTTTAGTTATCTATTGTGAGGAGTTACATTGGTCATGTTTTTAACAAGGCTGGCTAAGAGAAATTAGCTCAATTATTCTTATTTTTTCTTCCATTGTATGATTATGACGGGGATAGATCCGGCTCAGCCTTCCTCTTCTTTGTTTTGCATCCCTGCTCTGCCTCTCCACAGGAGCCTCCTCCAGTGTTCATCAGGCTAGCTGAGCCCAGCTGGCCGCTCTGAGCTTCCAGTGTGACTTGGACACTGGGGACAATCTGGCTCATTTACTAGCATCTGACTTTTTGGCCCAAAGACCCAAATCTCATAAACAGCACTTACAAAAGGTTCAGTTTTTCAGGGTGTCAAGTTTTTGTGACAACCTTCTTCTTGGAAAAGACATAGTGCTTTCCTTTTAGTCCAATGCATTATTACATTGACAGCATTTCTTTTAGAAAGAATAGCTGTGAAAGTTGATTGGAAAAAATTAATATAAAAAAACAAAATGATCCAAGTGGGGGTGGAGGTAGAGCTAAATCAGTAAATCACCCAAACAGATTCAACAGCATTCAGTTCTCAAAACCAATTTTATAAAATAAACGTTGTATAATCCACTGGCACTCAATGAACTTGGATTCTAGCACCGTTGTAAACTTTATGCAGGAAAAAAAAAAAAAGAGTTCAACATATCCACTGCTTCAAGAACTTAGTTGGCAAGAGGGCTTCGTATTAGCAGAACCCTCTTGCAGCTCAATGCAAAAGAATGTTTCCTCAAATTTTATACGTGACTATAATGCCAATAAGCTAGTTTTAAAACAACTTAATAGCATATAAATACTGGGCAGATCATCTTGGTCTAAATAAGTTCCCGTTTCTTACATTATTATTAAAGGGGTGAAGAATGGGAGAAGTGGGTGGAAATAAAGGTAGCAGAATGCTTATACCCAAAACTATCTACAAAAATTGTTATGTACAAGATGTAGGCTGGACAGAACAAGACTGAAATCAAGGGTACCAGAGAGCTGCATTAAATCAGCAGCATGTATAAACACAGTCATGGCAGCCACGGGTTAAAGCTAGAGTTGAGTACGAGGTACAAATAGAAGGAAAAATGTCCAGTGGGTAAATTGGCAGGACTGTAGTCTTGAGTAACTAAATCAATAACCAGAAAGGTGAATGAGGTGGCCGAGTATCAGGTCCTCCAGAAGGAGAGGTAGGCAGTACAACTAGATCTCAAAGGATATAGCTCTGTCCCAGAGCTCTCACTCAACACTTGGTTTCCGTCTTAATACAAATACTTAAGACTTTTGAGGACCAAATAAGCAGCCTACGTAAATAATTGTCCTGAAGAACTGAGTAGCCACAAAGCTAATGTCTAAACCTGAGTGCCTATATGTATATATTATTGGATGATGCTTTTTTAAAAAAGAGAATTATAAGGTACTTATTTATTCATTTTCTATATCCTACCACTGGAATGAAAGCTGTGTGACAGCAGGATCTTCTTCTATCAAGTCCATGGCTATACACCAGCAGATGGCATAAGATCAGTTGCTTTGTAAATATTTGATGAATAGATCAATTGACATTTATCTCTCTTTTGGATATTGTCCTATTTTTAACATTCTTTTCTTCATACAGTTGAAGTCTCTGTTTCGTTACATATGAAAACTAAACATCTTTACTATACAGAGATTAGCTCTATTCGGTAGCAATAGTGATTACTGCCAAATACTATTTCCCTTTGGAAACACATCAAAAATTCTAGGTGCTTATAAGGATGAAAGAGTGGCATATGGTGCGATTGCATTAAAGAGGAAGACACAAATTCACAGCACCATATCTTTGAAAAAATTAAGCAAACGCTGTTTCAAAAAGAAATATTTCCATCATTAAGTACCATTAAAAAAATGTGTCATGTTAACACTAGTTATTAGCTCATAAAACAATTTCCTAGAATTTCTACAAATGGTAAAGGCCAATATTTTCAACCTATATTGTCTTTGTAATTTCTAGAACATTATTTGGACAAATCTGTGCATAATTAACAATAATACATATTACAAATCTAGGATATAGTAAGAGCTTTTCTTTTGGATCAAGGTGAGCATTCTGTAAAATGGAGGCCTTCATTATAGGCATCCTATGGCAGCTGACTAATTCCAGTTGTGCTTCCCAAACTTTACTTCAAGAGAGGAGCCAACCCAACACAATTGTCTGTGATGAAGGGGCTAGTTCATATGATACAACACATGGCAGCCGAGGAATCAATGCCTCTCAACGAGGCTAGATGGGGCAGCTCACTGGGTAGGAACCAGAATGGGCAGTGCCTCTGACAGCTCTACTCACCAACTATGGTCAGTTTATTTTGTTTTGGTTTTTTTTTTTAAGATTTATTTATTTATTTCTCTCCCTCCTCCCACCCCCCACCCCCCCAGTTGTCTGCTCTCTGTGTCCATTCACTATGGGTTCTTCTGTGACCGCTTCTATCCTTATCAGCGGCACCAGGAATCTGTGTTTCTTTTTTGTGGTGTTATCTTGTTGTGTCAGCTCTGCATGTGTGCGGCGCCATTCCTGAGCAGGCTGCACTTTCTCTCACGCTGGGCGGCTCTCCTCATGGGGCGCACTCCTTGTGTGTAGGGCTCCCCTATGCAGGGGACACCACTGCGTGGCACAGCACTCCTTGCGCACATCAGTACAGCTCATGGGCCAGCTTCACACAGGTCCAGGAGGCCCGGGGTTTGAACCACGGACCTCCCATGTGGTAGGTGGACACCCTATCCATTGGGCCAAGTCCACTTCCCCATGGTCAGTTTTAATGAAACTCAACGATGCCACCAAAAACACTCTACTCTTCTCTTTGGGGATTTTAAAAGGGCAATTTAAGTTTCCTACTTTCCTGACAAATACAGAAATTATGGTGTGAGAGACTCAAGAGTTAGGAAAATCGAGACTAGAATGCCAGTCTGATAGCAGGGAAGGCTGCTTGGGGAGCACGGTTTGGACCAATGGCAAGAGTGGGCTTCTTAAGGCTATACTGCAGAATTAAATGCATCACCTGGTCCCAGGCCAGTGAAAAGCCTCAGATTTCTCCAAAGGGGCTGAGCCTCCTAAACTTAAGGCATGTAGCAGCAGAGAAAACCCAGTAGGGCTGGACCTCTAGGTCTAAATTTACAGTCACATAATCTGTCCAGTGGGATGGAGACTAAAAGGGGCAGGGAGAGAGGTCAGGCTTAGTCTAGAAAGTTCTTATTCATGGGCAGCCAAGAAAGTGGAACTAAGAGTTACCACCCCTCAAAACCATTGTTCCTTCTGTCTCTTGCTACTTTTCTTTCCTAATAAATAGCAAGATACCAATGAAGGTCTGTTCTTCCCTTTTCTCTCCTTGACTTTTTTCTTACTATTTTATTCTCACCTCTTTCATTTTATGTTTTCCTCACTTTTACATTACTAAATAACTATTCAAAAATAAATCTGCTACATATGGAAAGATGTTCAAGTATTTAAGAGATTAGGAAACCCTCACAACAAATACAAATAAAGGGAAAGTAAACCCACAGTTTAGTGGAAGCAGATGGGTTCCCACATATTAACATGAGCTGAATTGTTAGAGCAGAATTATATGAAGGGCCACAGAATGATTAATTACTAGGAAAATAAAAGCTAAGTAAATACTAAGAGAAATATCCTGCCCCATCAGTACCTATATTATATCTTAATATAACAACAAGGAATAGTAAGAAAATATATATAATCAAAGTAATGTGGGTTTTTCATTGTGATTTAAACTGTAATGGATTATTTCAGAAAATGTAGTACTTCAGTATCAAGGCAGAGTACTGCAACTACTGTAAACAGAGTTAGAGGTTTAGAATAGGAAAGTTTTAGCTTTGTAATATTTTTTAGCAAAAGTTGAAAATAATATGAAGAAATCATAAAATAGCTTTACGAAATCAAGGAAATCTTTAAATGTCAGGGAAAAATATAACCTATCCACTTTAAAATAGCGTCTCATCCCATAAATATTTCTTACAAAAGGAAAAGTTTAAGTCATCATTAAAATTTATGCTATTCGATATAACAGTGACAGATACAGACCATTATACATTTTTTTCAAAACCTATAAAATTGTGCAGTGCAAAGTATAAACCATAATGTGAACTATAGACTACGGTTAGTAGCAATGCTTCAATATGTGTTCATCAACTGTAACAAATGCACCACACTAATGAAAGATGTTAATGGGGGAAAGTGTGGGAGGGGGAGGGTTTGGGTATATTCCCTATATTTTCCATGTAAAATTTATATAACTTAAAGCTTCTTTAAAAATCACGAAAAATTAAAAAGCAGCAAAAAAAAATTTATGTTATTTAGCATAGTAAACTATGACTGTAGTTAACGGTACAATTATAAGAATGTTCTTCCATGAACTAGAACAAATGTATGTAACTATTACAAGGTGTTAATAATAGGGTGGCATGTGGGGAAAATACTCAATGCAAACTATGGACTATAGTTAACAGTAATATTGTAATATTCTTTCATCAGTTATAACAAAGGTAGCATACCAGTGTTAAGTATTACTATTAAGCAGCATTAGGAGAATTGGGTTTTTCTTTTTGGGGCAATGAAAATGTTCTAAAATCGATTGTTTTTGTCAAAATACAACTCTGGGATTATACTAAGAGCCATTGATTGTACACTTTGGATGGATTGTGTGGTGTGCAGAAAAAAACTGTTTATTAAATTATACTATTTATCCTACTGTTTGTGTAAATAATTAAAATGTATTATTGGTCAGGTAACATATGTGCCTTTGAGGATGCAGCCTTCAGATGTCAAGCAAAATCGATGCCCCACCAGCTATGCCGCATTATAATACAAAGGAGTATCTCCAAAGGAGAGGCCTCAACGATTCACTCACTCCAATTCGGAAATAGCAAAGAGCATTTATAGTGTGTGACTTGGGAATAAAAAAGCCAATCTTGCTACTATACCACAGCCTAAAGAGCAGATGAATAAAGCCAGTCAGAAGCAGTCGAGCCTGGCAATGGCACAGGCTGGAGGTGAACCAGCTGAGGGTAAAGAACTACTGGTCCAGGTCAAGAACTGCCAAAGAAAAGTCTGGACCCTCAAGTCCTTAAAGTGGAGCTTACACACTGTCATGGCTAAATGTAAAAGCTGAAGACATGGATAGCAAGGCTTTACCACGGGAAGGCAAAAACAGGTCAAGGCAGGCAGACATCAGTTGATTTAGTGTGTCTCACTCTAGATCAAGATTATTTTTGCTTTGAATATTTTAATATATTTTGTCAGGTCCAGAAGCTCATGACTCCTTGATGATTATAAGTTGCAGTTAAAGAAATCAGAAATTATCTAAGAATCAGAAGTTTTTCTAAACCTGTCCTTTAAAACACCCAGCAGACACACGGTCACACCTGTGGCCATCAGTGCCTTTCCCCACCCCCACCCCCCAAAAAAAGGGAATATTCTGTTTTCATACCTGTGCACCTTCCACCAATATGTTTCATCCTCTTGGGGCGTCTGGTTCTTTGGATTTAGCGTCCTTAGATTCGGTCCCTGATGCTTCTGATTATATGCTTTGCACACAAACCTTGCTCACGCTGCTTGTTTTTGACCCACTCACCCAAAGAGCTGACTGCAATAGAACAGAGAATGTGGAGAAACCTGGATGACAGCAATAAAAGTAATCACGGCTCCTTGGTAACCATCAAAAAGAAGAAGTTCTTTTCCTTGAAAAACAGTTGTTTACCTCCCAGTTTCCATTTACTTACCCCTACTGACCCTTTACTCAGTGATTCTCACTTTATATTTAGAAGTCTCGTAATAGTGATCACCAGAAGACTGCTTTCAAGGGACTTTAAACTCACTGTATTTAAAGTCCTGTTACTGATCTCAGTGCTCACTAATATTCTGTAGTGATTCTAATTAGTGCCTCTTCTAGACCCTAGGATTTTTTGACACCTACTCTTTTGCCTCTTTCCTTATTTTTCTGACCACATTTTTAACTTCCACGGCTCTCTCTCCATCCCTGTTCTGCTTATGTAACTATCTGTTGAATTAATTAGTGAATGTATAGATTGATGGCAGGCTGGATGAGTAAATTTTAGTTTATCTTAAGAGCAATGAGATGGCAGTGGAAGCTAAGTTTAATTCAAGGAAGAGGCATACTAGATTTGTTTTCCTGATTAGTGTTCCATCACTTTTTTCCTAACCTCAATTTTTCCTACACTTTTGCCAAATTCATATTTCTAAAAGTTTTCTGATCAAGAACTTCATTGATACTCATCATCTAATAAGTGATAAAAACGTATTAAAATTAAAACGTCGTTTAATTTTCCTCCAATCCCCTCCCGACAATTTCCATAAAGGAATTCCAAAGATAAAAACCAAGTATTTTTTGTAGTCTAAGCATTCCTATTTCTGTGATTTCGCTGCTCCATTTACTCTGCCTGGAATATCCTTTGTTACAAAGAGTTTATTGCCTTAAGCCCTAACAGAATTACCTTTAAGGACTGTTGTCAACAGCAGTTAAGTTTTATATTAATTTTCAGTAATGTGGCATTTGTTCAAAATCAGGAAAATATGCCATTTTTTCAAATAAACTTTTAATTTTAGAACAATTTTAGATTTACAAAATAATTGAAAAGATAGTACAAAGAGTTTCCATTTTCATAGGTGGCTAGTGGCCACTGCATTGAACACTGCAGCGCTGCAGGCTAATTACAGTTAGTTACGATTGTCGTGTTTGTCTTGGAGATCGGGTGTACTTACCCTTCACAGACATCACTGTATACTTCCTTTCTAAGTATCATCTCACGAGGCATTAATTCTCTGGTGTTCCACTTTCAGTGACGTGAACTTGGATCACCTTAAGTCCTCCATTTTAAAGATCTCTGACAATCTTTGACCTATTGATTTTAGCATTCAACTGATGATCTTTACCCAGATACATTACTTCATTAGGTGTTGCCGAATATTGATTTTCTAATTTTACTATTCCTTTGCATCTGTTGACTGGAGTTATTCTATAAATAGTAACCTGAATAGAGAATAGAGGTTATCCAGGCAAAGGTAGAATAAATGCAAGTGTCTTTCATTGACCAAGTTTCATAATAATGAATGACTATATCATTTTGGACTTCTTATTTCTCTTCCTCCTGAAATTTTTCATTTTCTTGTCTACAAAAGACCTCCATAATTTCACCATTTGGCAAAAAGTTTACAATTCTGGCCAGAAACAATAATGTAATTTATTACAATCATGATTCTCCTTTTTCCTTTTTATTCAGGAATTGGTCTCAGGACAATGAATGTCTTAATTCCTGAGGAGAAGCATTCTAAGTAAAAATGCTCATAGTAGGAAGGAACGAATACGTTTTGCATTCAAAAACTGATTGACAGCAGAACACAGGATTTTCACGGAGGGTCTCAAGGCATTTCTAGCTTCTACAGTTCCATAGCTACATGTTTAATGTACTCTTATGACAGTACCTGGCTGAGAAGTACTTATTTTCTATTCCAGTTACTATTGTTGCAAAAAAATATATACCTCAAACCTTGGCAAATTAAATCAATTATTTTATCATGTCTTTGGGTCAGAATTTCGGAAAGTATAGGAAGTTCCTCTTCTATCTGTTCCCAAGTATCTTTGGGCTCATCTGGGAGACGCATTGGGATGATTCAATGGTCAGGAGCCTAAGTCATCTGGAAGTCATCTAGTCATTGGATTTTTATGGTCCATCTTGGAAGTCACTCCGCATCATCCTGGAACCTTCACTGACTACAAGTCAGCCACAAAGGTTAGCACAAATTTAGCGGAGAGCACTGTTGCCCATCTCTCAACGAGAGAGTAATACAGAATTTGGGAACATTTTTTAAAGCCTCTAGAGTCATTTTAATAGATTTTGTGAAGTGAAGAGATTGGTGCCTTCACTACACTACATTTAAATTGAGTTGCTATTGTTTCCTCTTTTCCCTTTTTAATTATTTTCAACTACAAAAGTAATAAATGCTCACAATTACAGGAACACTTAGAAAAACATAAAAAAGAAAAGCACCCCATTTATCACCCGAGTATTCATAATTAACATTCTGACAGGTTTCCTTCAGGCTTTTCTAGGTCTAGATTTTTTTTATTATTGTTTCATCTATCCTTTATATAGAAATTTTATTTTACTTTTGTCATTTAATATTAGTCTGCTAGCATTTTAATGCTATCACAAAGTTCTCATGTACAACATGTAGGTGGTATTTAAAGTCCATGAAGTAAAAATAACAAAGTTTTGAACAATTTATTGGAAATTTATATGCATACATGCATGTAAAAGTCCAAATTTTATGTAGCTATTTTATTGACATTTTCTTTTCTGACATCTTTGACCACTTCTAGACTCAGCAATTCTTCTCATATCAGGGTTTTTATAAATATTAATTTTAATTTTCTTGTGTTTCAATTGATTTATTTTTTCTATACTTTCCACTTAAAACAATAAAATTTTAGAGTATGAGATGAAAGACTTCGTAGTCATCAATACCCAAATTCTTCTAATAATATACTTTCTTCTTAATATCACCAATATAAGTTTGAATATTTTATATTTTTATTCCTTTTGAGAAAAGAAAAATGAGAAATGATTTGTAAGTCAGGAAGACGTGGGTTTGCTGCTAGAAAGCAGTTGTGTCATTTCTCTTTCATTTTAAAAGGACAACCATAAATCATCTTGGCAGTCAATCATGGGCTCTGTCATCAAAAAGAAATCTAGAGGGGGTTGTCTCTCATTGTTGCAGTTAACAGATATTCTACTTAACAAATTTTGATGCCAAACTAATGAGATTATGTGAACAATTTTAAATGTAGGTCCAAGAACACCTAAGGGAAAACTATCCCTTTATCTCTAACTTATTAAAAATTATAAAAGCTCCCATGTTTGTCAAGGGAGAGAAATGCTGAACTGAATTATTTTCTTAAACTGAGGGGGGATGGAGGAGAACAGTATTTCTTGAGACTCGAACAGGATCAAAAGGTACGGCAAATAGAAAGATAAAGCAAACATCCAAATACCTTATTCCATCTAAATTTGGGCTCTGCAGATGGACCCTCCCATTTTAGGATATTTCCTCCTTTTAAGTATTTTACCACCTAAGGTAGATTTAAACAAGATGGATTTCACGAAGCTTACAAATATATTTGTGACTAATGTTTTAGATTAATTGAGTTGACAAGAGTTAAAAGTAGAGGTATACCCCCTGGTAAAGTTGATACTTATATGGCTTTTTGTAAGCAAATTAATTTTAAGGAACGGGAGGTTTGTAGAAGCTGCTTCGAAGTCACTGTATCGTTCTGTGCACGCCAGGCAGAACTCCCTCCGCCTGACGTCAGGGAACCAGCACTGGCCTGGGAAGTGCGGGCGTGGTAGCCAATCATGGACGTGCCACTGACTCTCCATGTGGTCCTGAGTCAGTCACTTAACCTCACGAGGCCATAGCCTCTTCATCTGTAAAACAAACTGTATTTCTTATCCTTCCTTTTTCTTACAATTTCTTTGTCTCTAATCATGGAGTAAGTCATTTGAAGAAGTGACTCTACAGAGAAGGTAGGTAAAGTCTTGGCAACTTTGTGTCTAGGAAAGGATGCTATTTATATGTTTTAGAAGCTTAAAACACCATAAATATACGTATTAGGACTTTTTCGAGGTGGATCTTATTTAGGAAATGTAATGACGACATAAAGAAAACCACAAGATCAGGCTTTAGCATTGGCCATTGTTATCTGAAAGGTTAATCAATTACGTTTTTTTCCTAAAGTATCCAGGCTGGGAAGCTGATTTAGCTCAACTGATAGAGCATCCACCTACCACATGGGAGGTCCAGGGTTCAAACCCAGGGCCTCCTGACCCAAGTGTGGTGATCTGGCCCACATGCAGTGCTGATGCTTGCAAGGAGTGCCATGCCACACAAGAGTGTCCTACACGTAGGGCAGCCCTATGTGCAAAGAGTGTGCCCTGTAATGAGAGCCGCCCCACATGAAAAAAAGCGCAGCCTGCCCAGGAGTGGCGCCACACACGGGGAGAACTGACACAGCAAGATGAAGCAACAAAAAGAGACAAAGATTCCCAGTGCTGCTGACAACAATGCAGGCGGACACAGAAGAACACACAGCAAATGGACACAAAGGGCAGACAATGGGGGGATGGGCAGGGAAGGGGAGAGAAATAAAAATTTAAAAATAAATCTTTAAAAAATAAATAAAGTACCCAGGCTGTCATAGTTGAAGATATTAAGACATACATAGTAGAGTAAGACTTCTGACCTGATAAGCAATAAGCTTAAGGAAAATTTATTTCAAAGGTGTAATTCTTCCTCTTTCTTGAGAGTGACATTTTGCTTTTCTTTTAACCAAAGAAAAGTAATTTTGAGATGATAAAGGATCTATAACGGATCTTGAAACAAAATGCACTGAAGCTAAAAGTGAAAATATGTCTGATACTCTGAATCTGTAAAAATAGTATTGGTCCAAAAAAGAATTTACTGTACTTTAGAACTTGTCTTAATTTTGGAAGAGGGGCTATTAGTTGCACGTATATGATCAAATAATTAATTTTTATGGTATCCTTCTTGCAGATCTCATGAGATATCAGAGAAAAATTATGCAAAATTCCATTCATATGCATGCCCACAAGTTTAGGCATTTTCCATCAGATCCATCCCTAATAGTTGCAGGGCCGGGAACAATATTACAAATGAAGCCCACACACCATATATTAAAATACATAAAATGAAGAAATCAGTTCTTCAAATTGCCAAAATATCTAGCATATCCATTTAATAAAAGCTGTTTTAATGTCCTACCCTGACAAACAAAACTTCATAATCATCTGGGACAAGAACGTGGAGTGAAAACCGGCCATACTAACTCCTGGGCCTCGATGGTCCTCCTCCGCCTTCTTTTCCCCCTCCTCTTAGCCTTCATCACACGGGACCTGGAGCCAACACTTGCGGGCAGTCGAGGGTGCATTAGTCCCATCAGTTTCCCCAGAGTTGCCCCTTGGCCACTTTGCAAGCCTAGGGTTGTGTATACTGGATATACAGTCTATCCTCAAGAGGGTAAGTCAGAAAATGTGCTCCCCCCCCCGAGGTTATAGAAGTAGTTTGGGACCATCTGAACAGGGAATCCCCTGGTTGTAGGTACCCAGAATATTGTGTCAAGGGGCAGTAGATTCCATGTGCTCCAGGCCCTTAGCCCCATATTCGCCTTGCCCATATGCTGGGGGACGGCAAGAGCACGGCCAGAACAAGCCTCGGAGGGCCCACCCTAGGGCATCTCTTGCCAGGGACTCTGAGGGCAATATTATTTTCCATAGACAGCCAAGAAGGTCTTTTGAAAAACTATCACAACATTAATTTTTACTGAGTGTAGAACAGAAACTGGGAATGTCAAAATGAGTTTTCAATTATATTTCAATGCAAAATACATATGATTTGTGAAAGATGTCAGTGTTTTATAGCTTCAGGAATATCAAAATGCACATAAAGTCTTTGTTCTCAGTTTTATCTAGTTATCGTTTCTTTTGCTTCTACTATGTGCCAAGCACAGTGCTAGCCATTATCAGTACCAAATTGGCTGAGACAGGTATAATCCAACAGTCCTGTGGTGGCAAGTAGGACAGACAATTAATGTATAAGAAGCATAGCTGTAAGTGCAGACCCCAACAAGGGACGTAATGCAGGCTTGAGGGTTCAGGGACATCTTCCTGCAGAAAGGGATTTTCAGTTGGGACCTGGAGATTAAATTAGCCTTGGAGATGGAACAGCCTGTGAAAAATCATAAAGTTGCAAGACACTAAGACAGCTTCCCAGAATTAAAAGATATCCATTGACCAGTGCAACTTAGGGTCAGGAGATAAGTGACCAGAGATAAGCCTGGAAAAGTAAGCATGGCCCACCTCAGAGGCATCTCTGTGTATCAAGGTAAAGATGTGGACTTTAGGCTAAAGGAAATGAGACACCACTGAGAGCTTGTAAGCTAGAGAGTTACATGATCAAATTAGGTTCATTTGCTTGTTTATTCGTTTTTGAAGTTTATTTTAGCTTCAGTGTGGGGCAATTGATAAGATAGGTACAAAACTGAATATAAGGATCCAGGTGAGAGACTTGGTTCTGACTAAAGTAGCATTTGTGGGGATCCTGAGAAGTGGACGGGGGTAAGAGACACCTAGGAAATATAACTGACCAGAACTGGTGATGCAGTGGATATAAGGAATGAGGGAAAGGAGAAGGAATCAAATGACAGGTGCAAACCAGGTGTCTGAGAGTGCCATTCACTGAGAATTGAATGTAAAAGAATAGAAATTTTTGGTGGACATGTGTGAGGACCCATTCTGTCCTTAACTTTGTGGGTCCCAGTGCAAGTACTGTAATGGGTTGAAATGGTGTCCCCAAAAAGGTATGTCCATGTCCTAAATCCTAGAGTTGATGAATGTGGACTTATTTGGAAAAAGGGTCTCTGCTGATGTAATTAAGTTCAGGATCTCAAATATGATATTATCCTGGATTTTAGGGATGACCACTTTATCTAATGACAAGTATCCTTTAAGAGACTCACAGTAGAGAGATAGAAGGAGAGAAGGGAAGGTCATGTGACTACAGAAGGAGAACCAGAATTCTACAGCCGCAAGCTGAAGAATGCCTGGAGGGACCAGAAGCTGAAAGAAGCAAAGGACTGTCCCTTAGAAACTTCAGTGCGAGTGTGGCCTGGTCAACACCTTGGTTTTGGATTTTTGGCCTCCAGATTCTATGAGAAAATAACATTTTGCTGTTTTAAGCCATCAAGTTTGTGGTAGCTTCTTACAGTAACCCTAGAAACTAACGGAAGTACAAATGAGCCCTTCTTCTGTATGTCTTAATATATGAAGATCATAGTGCAATCAAAGAATGGGTAAATAGAACATGTCCTATTGTCCCATCTGCACAGCAACCTGGAAGAGACCAGGTTTAAATTTAGAATTCTTGGATTCCTCAAAGTTACTTACTAGAAGGTAGTAGGATTGGGAGTGCTAGACCTCATGCCCTTCTCTTCCTACCCTTGAACCTGACCATATGTGAACACCACCTAAGGTCAGGGGCAAGCATATCTGTGAGTGAGGCCTGCAGTCAGGAAGGAAACTCCTGGGAAGAAACTCATGCAGCCCTGAGGAGCACATCTCCCTAGTCCTGCCAACGTCTCAGTCTAGGGAGACAGGGTTAACTAGAGGGCAATCAGAGAGCAGTCACTTTCCTCTAACCCACGTCTAAGGGCGATACTCTTTTGAAGGAAGTGTGATGAAGATTGAGAGCAGACATGAAGTAAGATATGTTCAGTTTGGAACAGGTCCAGTGTGAATTGCCAGTAGGTCATCTAAGTAATGACATTCAACCACCAGTTGGAATAAAGGTCACTTTTGGGGAAAGCCATTCAGGCCAAAATATGGATTTAGTAGATATCAACAGATAGTAGTCAATGCCATCTGAGTGATGAGATTACCTGGGAAAGGAGGTCCAGAAGAATACCAGCATTGAAATTTCTGGTTGAGGAATAGAGGAAACTAGAACAAAAAAGTTGAAGAGGGAAAAAATTACTTTGGTCCATGATAATGGCTTACAAAACTATGAATTGAAAAGACCTAGCCCTAAATAAATGAAAAAAGAATGTGAGTTAATCTACCCAAATATTCCTAAATGGTAGGTAATTTAAATTGACCAATGACGATTTTCCAAATGAAGGAAAAACATGAATTTTTCCACTGTATATATTTCCTTGATTCATAGTTAGGGTTAGACATACATAAAATGTTATACATTTATGATAGAGACAAAGATGGGTGGATGGAAGGATGGATGGATAGGTAGATGAGTGGATGGATGGATGGAAGGAAGAAAGGAAGGAAAAATAAGAGTTCCCTTCCCTGTTGGAAATGGAACTTCTCAGGAGAAGGAGTAGCTGTGACACTAAAGTAAATGGCAACGAGACCAGAACAATCCATCACCTATAAACCTGTAATCTACTATCCTGTCCTTAGGGACTGTTTTTCTTCTTTGTGGCTGAATATGACCCATGTTCAATAAATCCTTGACAGTTTCACAGTTTTAGTTAATAATTGTTTAAATAAATATTGAGTAGCTATTTCATACATACTCTGTTTAACCAAAATATTTAGTAAAAAAGTTGAATTTAGACATCTCACAAATAACCAAAAAAAAAACTTAAATAGTAAAAGAGATCATACAACTATAAAAATGTTGTAACATGTTACTGAAAAACAAACAAATAAAAAACTAGTAAAACATTTCAGCCAAGCAGTGTAAAGAGTAACAAGAACAGCCTGGCCTAGTATTATTATTAACATGAGTTAATGCTATCCTTCAAAGAACTGTTTGCCAGAAGTCCCATTATTACCATCTCTCCTTTCTACAGATGAGAGACTGAGACAGAGACCATTAAAAACTAGTCTCAGACCAGCAGAATATCTCACCCTATATATAATACCAGGAGTTAAAAATGCTTTTTGACCTGAACAAAAGGGAGAAATGGAAAGGACAAATGAGTTTATATGGCTATGAGTCTCCAAAAAGAGCCGGGAGGTTATCAGAGGGGTTGCCCTTATGCACACCTCAGGAGAGTCCCAGAGACAGATAAAGTAGATACAACCTCAGGTATTGGTTCTTCTGAGGGCTACAGAGACCCACAGATTCTATGGTCATGGCAGATGGAGTTCAGTGCCATGTCAGTTGGCCCTACTTTGGAGTTTGTGTTTCTGTGTGATGGAGCTGGACTCAGATGTGATCTTTGTTCACAAGCCTCTCCTGTTACTTTTACCAGATCTGTATTTGGCACTGGGGTTTAGTGTATACCCAGGGGACCTGAATCTCTGGACTGACCATGTGATAACCAGGCCCTGAGCCTCAACAGACTTGTAACTCCTGCACTCTGGTTTATTGGACTTACCCCACTTAGCTAACATGGAGGTGAAGAAGGTCAGCCACCACACCAGGGAGCCAAGAGTGCCTACAACTGAAAGCAAGAGAATTTCATCCAGCATCCATGTGGAATCTAAGCCCCCTCTTGATATAGATGTGGAGTGGACACAACCATTCCAGGGTCCACAGGATGGAGGAATAGAGCATGGATTAGAGTGGACTTACTGATATTCTATTCATGAACTATTGTGATTAGTAATTGAAGAAAATGTAGCATTGGTGTGGAGAAAGTGGCCATGGTTGCTGCTGGGGCTAGGGAGATGTGATGTGGGGGCATTTTCAGAACTTGGAGTTGTCCTGGGTGGTGCTGTGGGGACAGTTACCAGACATTGTATGTCCTCCCATGGCCCACTGGGTGGACTGTGGGAGAGTGTGGGCTATGGTGTGGACCATTTACCATGAGGTGCAGTGGTGCTCAGAGATGTATTCACCAAATGCAATGAATGTCTCATGGTGATGGAGGAGGTTATTGTTCTGGGGGGAGGAGTGGGGTGACGGGGGTGGGGGGTATATGGGGACCCCATATTTTTTTAATGTAACATTAAAAAAATAAAGACAAAAAATTGATTACGATTAGGGCTTTGATTGGGCCATGGCAGTAGGGTGTTAAGTCCCCACCCCTTGATGGATGGAAACTCACAGATAGAAGACATGGCAAAAGGCAGAGTTGGAATTTTAATGCTGGAGTCTTGAGTTTGACCCCCAGGAAGTAAGCAAACAGAGGAGCTTGGTTGTGAGGAAAGAAAACAAGCCCCAGGAAGAGAGGAACCCTGAGCCCAGAGAGAAGTAAGTCATGGAAAGAGAGGAACCCTGAGCCTGGAGAGAAGCAAGCCATGGGAAGAGAGGAACTCAGGAAGCCTAACCCTGGCAGATATTGGCAGCCATCTTGCTCCAACATGTGGCAAAAGTCTTTGGTGAGGGAAGTAACTTACGCTTTATGGCCTGGTAACTGTAAGCTTCTACCCCAAATAAATACCCTTTATAAAAACAAAAAACAAAACAAACAAAAAAACTAGTCTCAAACTAGAAAGTGATAGAGAGAAGAGGTGATTTTTCATCAGATTCTGGTTTCTACAACAATTTATAAAAATAGACTCTGGTTTATATAAAAAATAAATTTAAAAGAATCACCATAATGTTGAGACAATTAGTCAAATTGAAAATGAAAAAATTTCAAACTATTTCTTCCTCTTAAAGCTAAAATAAATCTCAGCTGGATTACAAAGTTAATACATAAAAGTCAAACAATAAAATTATGTATATCTAAAATATGTATACATATATAATAAATATTGATCAAACCCATGAAAAAGAAAAGGCTTTCTAAATTTAGAAGCAATAGAATTTATCAAAAGGACTAGATAAACAGATTTGACTAGCATAAACAACGAAAATTTTTCACAATTTATGAGAAAAAATAAGCTTAAATAAGCAGAAACAAATTAGGAATATATTTGCATAAGTGAAAAAACAAAAGATACCTTTAATACATTGTATTAGGGTTCTCTAGAGAAACAGAATATATAGATTGATTGTAGGAACTGGCTCGTGTGGCCATGAGGGTTGGCAAGTCCAAATTCCATACAGCAGGTCACAATTTGGGAACTCCGAGTCAATGAGTTTTCCTGGAGAAGCTGGCTGGCTGAAGTGCAGAAAGAAATTCTTTTTGATTGCTGAAATCCTCAGTTCTTCCTTTAAGGCCTCCAGCTGATTGGACAAGACTTCTCTCATTGCTGAAGGCAATCCCTTTTGTTGACTGTGGATGTAATCAGTCATAGGTGCAATCAACTGACTAATGGTTTAAATCCACATAATATCCTCACAATAACAATCAGGCCAGTGCTTGCTTGACCAAGCAACCTAACACCAAAACCTGGCCAAGGTGACACATGAACTTAGCCACCACACACATAAAAATTATTATATATTCAATTCTTTGATTCAAAGGATTAATATCTCTAACAGAAGGAACAGAGAAAGCATACAAATGGCTAAGAGAAATGCTAAGATTCTAATACAAAAATGAGCAACAGGAATCAATTCATAATTCACAAAAAGAGAAATATAATAAACTGAAAAAGTATAGGAAAATATTATTCCCATTGGTAATAACAGCATTACAAGTTTAAAGTATTAATATACTATATTCCTCCATAAAAATAGGAACTTATGTAATGCTGTTAAGACTGAGATAAAAATGAAACTCTATATATTGTTGACAGTACCATAACTCTAATATATGATCTCAATCAGCATATAATATTCATAGACATTAATACAGAGATCTACATTTGTGAAAATAGTACCTAAGATCTCATTAGAAATAAAAGCACTACATACATCATGAAAAATGAAAATAAGCGAGATATTCAGCCTTTGGAAGAATGTTAAAAAATCTAGGTTGTGCCAATATTTGGAGAATATTAATGGCTCATTTTTTATATATAATCATGTAGGAATGTGTTGATACATTTTGAAATAGTAAGCACATTACAAAATATTGTTTAACAAATTCATGTTTATATTTAGATGTTAATAACTATGAAGTCATAAATATAGATAAATGGCTAGTGTGTGGTGTGTGTTTGTAGAGAGAGAATCTAAAATGAAATTTACCAAAATAGCAACTAATTTTGGTGCGTTTTTCAATTTTCAACACACAATTATTAAGCATGTATTACTTTTTTAGTGTGAAAAGAAACATTATTAAATAAAATAGAAAAAAATAAAATAAAATAGAAAGAATACATGAACAAAGTACTATAACGCATTATTAAAAATGTTCCAAATGAAAAGTTTCCTAATGAAAATGCATGCTATTATTTCCTATATTATTTTGCTACTCATATATGAGGTATATTTCATGGAGAAAAATAGAGCTATGAATTTTGGGAAAATGCCCACATAAAGCTCTGACAATTTTTCATCATTTATAAATTTACTCAGTGCCAGATGATGCAAAAGCATATCATGGTTTTGAGTTTGTTTATGAAAAACTGCCTTAAATTGAGCATGCTCTTCAGGTTGTATAATGGAAAGATAAAACTTGGAGAATACTCTCCTGAGCTGAAAATTAAATCCTGGGGGACAAATAGGTAATGAAGCCATCCAGTTACTCATAGGATTCTCCCCATTACTTGCATAATCTTGGTCCTTGTGGCCATTTCAGGGTTATACACATGGGCAGAAAATATGGCGGTCATAGTTGCATTTTTATAGGGCAGCATTTTCCCAGAGATGACAAACACTGCAGTGGATGGTTGCAAACAATGATCCTCCCTAAGCCAAGGTAGCAGCCTATGAATTCCAGGGAACAGGAAGATGGTAGAATTTCTTCTCATAAACGTTTAAAGTGGAGAACTCGCTCTCTGTACAACATCCCTTTATACCAATGCCATAGAGAGGGAGTAATTATGAAAGCATTATAAAGTCAATATGTTTTTTACACCGCCTTAGAATTTATATAGCCAGGATGCTGCTTTTCCAGAAGCTGCACACTTGGTACCAGTTTTCTAGTTTCTTACTAATTCAATTTTGCTCAGGGGTCTAAGGTATATATTTATTTTACAAGGCACAAATTAGTACTGAATTAGTATTCAGCATTCATGAGCAAGCAGAGCTAACTCTAAAATGGCATATTTTCAGGAATGGAAACAAGTTTAAAATACAATTTTAAGATAAAAGACAAAGCAAAGGTCATCCCTCTCTTTGTGGGATATTTTAGAAAACTCCCAATACATGAAATAAATGTATTTTTCTCTTGTTTCAAAGACTTCAGTGAACCTCCTCTCCTTTGCCCCTGTCCACTTCTAAACCGTCTTCTTTCTTCATTCCCATTAGTTGTATTAGCTCAGGCCATTGGCCAATCGTGTCCCTCGTCATCCCCATGACCATTAATTTCACTCTCATAGTCCAAGCCAAGACTAACTTAGATCATTATCATCTGACTACTGAAAGCCTGCTTTGCCATACAAACCCCTGAAAACTGAAAGAGAATATTTCATGTTTTTCCCCCATTTTTTGTAGTCCTTTGTTAGGAATAATTCTGCTATTTAAGTTCAAAAAGCCATACATACATGAAATTGTTTTATACCAGATACTGCACTGTAAGTATGTCTTTTGATGATGCTAAAAGTTCTGAAATTAACTCAGTTCCAATTAGAAGACCTTCTAAATGGCAATGCATTAAGAGCTAAAACATATATTCAAAGAAAATACGAGGTTTCCATTTTCATGTCGATATGACTGAGTTCCTTCTCCAGATATAAAGTTACTATGAGAAGTGCAAGTAATCACTTCTACAAAAGTTTTAAGCATATTCTCTATATGGAAATTTTAAGTTTCTAAATTTGTTCAACAAAAATTATGTCAATTTTACTCCCCTCCCACTGCCTTAAATAATATATATCATAGCCTTAGATTAAGATAAGGCCAAAATTATAATCATCGTCTATTTAATTTAAAGGACTGAGCTCCTTTTAAACCAACCTCCCTCCCTCCCTCCTTTCCTACCTCCTTCCCTCCCTTTCTTCTCAGAACAGTTTATTGAAGGAATTACCCTGGCCCCAGTGCTCTATAATGTAACTTCTTTATAAATGAAGTTCCTCTGTTTGCATGGCTCTATTCTTTTCCACTGATCTATTTTTCTGACTAAGCTTAATTTCTTTTCTAGTTTAGTTGCATTATAATTGGTAAGAAATACTTCTATTTGATTTGAGTTCTCTGAAATATTGTGGCTTACATTCTGGACTAGTATTTTGTCAGGGTTTATAGATGTTCTATCTATACTTGAGAAGAATATGTATTCTGTAGTTTGGCTATGAAATTTTATATATACCATTAGAAAAAAGGAGGAATAGAGGGAGGGAGGGAGGAAGGAAAGAAGGAAGGATGGAAGGAAGGAAGGAAGGAAGGAAGGAAGGAAGGAAGGAAGGAAGGAAGGAAGGAAGGAAGGAAGGAAGGAAGGAAGGAAGGAAGGAAGGAAGGACTTTTCTTTTTGAAGATAATTTGGTTTTTCTTTTTGAAGATAATTTTTAGACCAAAAAGTGATGTTTAGTATTCCTTCTTTAAAAAAAATAGAAGTGCAATTTAAATATAAATTTCTATTTCATTTTAGAACATTAGGTAATTAACTGATTTTACTCTATTTTTTATTCTTCCATTCATTAATCACTGTACGAAGCTGAAGAACATTACAACCCTGACAGAAATGAAAAAACATGAGTGTCAGCTAAGGTTAATCATAAAGAATGGTTTGTATTTTAATCTAGTAATGGTTTGGTAGAGATCTAAAACTGCTCAATCAAAAATACTTCCAAATGTCACTAGTTGTTGGAGAAGGAGTTATTTCATAAATGATTATAGCTTCACTCTAAGCTTTATTTGCCATATAATATAAAATTAGTTCTGTGAATGTAGAATATGCTTTCTGTAAGGCAGGTATCCTGTGCTTACCATTTCCCTTTTTAGTATTCTCCAATTTTGCTTCAAAATGGGGAAATCCTAACTTATTTTTTATTCCTTCTGCAATGTCCTGATATGTAGTTACAGACTTGTGGTAGAAAGATACAGAAAATGTGCAACTATTTGTTTTTTAGCACTCTAACTGTCCTGGCTCTGGAATCTGATAAGAGCCAATGTATGGACTGCAATTTAGAAAAGAAGCAATGAAATAGTATAAAGTCCAATAAGACCAAGATTTTAAATTTTAAAAAGAAAAGTAATATTATAAAAATGGAATCTTCTTTGGAGAAATGTAGTAAAACCCATAAATCTACAACTTTTACTCTCAAACTCTAGCGAGCAGAAAACGTGTGCCTCTTCTTCCTGTTTCAAATGCATTTCCCGTTCGAGGGCTCCTTCAGTTGGGTGGGCCAGCCTAATGTCAGTCCACTTGGCTCTGGCTCTGCCTCCGTTCTGGTGGATTAACATAGGGCTGTGGTACTGAGGGTGAGATCATGTCATGTTCACGTCTTTATACTTGTTAAGTATCCGCAGAGAGACCTGTCTCCTCAGCTAAGCCTGGTCAGCTGCAGGTTGCAACTACACTGTCCCTCATGTCCATAGATTTCCTTCAGGTATGGGGTTTCTCTCTCACCCTAAAGGGCCTGGGGATTATCCTGGGGCTTCTCTTCTTCGCCCTGGAGGAGGCACATCTCTGGGAGACCCATGTTGCCACATCTGCCTACACATCCCAGATAGCCATTCCCTATAACCAACAACTATACAAACAACCCCTGAAAAATAAGAGAAACATAACAGTGCAATTAAAATTTGACCAAAGTCTTGGAAAGGCACTTCAAAAGAGGACATTCAAATGAAGCATATGAAAATGTGTTTGATATCATTGGATATCAGGGAAACATAAATTAAAATCACAATGAGATATCATTACACATTTAATGTAGCTAGAATGTTAAAACATGACGAAACTGGTACATATGTGAAGCAACTAGACCTCTCATTCACTGTGGAAATACAAGTTGGACCTACCGTTTGTATCATTACAGGTGAACACATGCAAAAACCATGACCATACCATTTTTAAAATGCGTTTATCTATATCCATCTACATATCCACCAAAGCACATTTACAGGAGTGACCAGATCAGCATTACTCACAATATCACCAAATTGGAAACAACAGAATTTCCATTAGAGGAAGGTGGATAAATAAATTGTGGTTTATTCATGCATTGGAATACTTTAGATCAGTAGCTTTCAAATTGTAGTACCTAGGAACTTGTTGAAAATGCAAGCCCTTGATCCCCACTGCAGAACTAATTCTGATACTATTGGGGAGTTGGAGGGCAGGGCTCTAGTTTCTGTGCTTCAACAAGCTCTCCGGGTGACTGTGATGCACACGTTATGTTGTGAAGTGTTCCTCTAGACCATAGTAAAGGAGAAATTTCGCCTACATGGCATTTCATGAATAAATTTATGGTTGGACACTGAGAGGAAGCACACAGGGAGCTTCTGGGATAATTTTCTATTTGAATGCTGGCTACAGATTGTTTGTGTTAAGAAAATTCATAAATCTATATGGTTATAATTTAATTCATTTTTCTATATGTATGTTTTATAAAATAGTTAAAAATATAGTTCCCCAATGCTAACTCAGCTCTTCTATTTCATATGCAATAACATATGGCTACTCTCTCCCAGAAATTGGATGCCATAACATGCAGGCTAAAATGCAATTATTTTTTTTTAAAGACTAATTTGAGAAAAATTCACCTAACCATGCAATTATAATTTTTGTGCTTTTTGCAGCTACATTAAACTTTAACAAAAAATTTACTGAAAAATAACCTAAATATTTTCTCTTGGTAATCATTCATGTCATTATTGGTCATCAGACAGTACTGATACTTTATTTGGTGACTACTATCATATGTTAGGCACTTCTCTTTACAAACTGGATAGTATTCCCATTTCCCAGATAAAAGCCCAGAAACAGAGAAACTGTATGTCCTCGAAATAATAAGAGGCAAAATCTGCCTAATCAAATACATGATCTTTCCACAGTCTCTTGTGGCCAGATTATATCATAAGCTGTGATTAGTACTTTCTCATTCAGTACATAAAATAGTTATTATATCTACCTAAAACAGGTAAAGAGAGGCAAAGAAAGTTTTTGATGCCAGAAATTTCATAAATTCTCCATAAGCCAGACCAGATTTTAGACTATCAGTATTAGAAGGCATCTTAAATATCATCTAATTCAACCACTTAGAATTTCCTTTGAATTTACATCCGGGAACTAGAAACTTAGTGTCATGGGAGCTAGACCGTTTTTATTTTTTTTACAATTCTCTTTATGAGAAAAAAGTTCTTATATTGAGGCCAAATATGTTTTTCTATATTTTATATGCAATGGTTCCAATTTTGTCTCTTATAGACATTCAGAAATAAACAAAACAAAACAGAAAATAATTCCCCGATTCAAATGTCAAAATATCAAATATTCAAAGAAAGCCACTTTTTGCCCCTTAAGTCTTCTCTCTCCTTGATACCCTCAACTGTCTTTAATATTACCTGATTTTTTGAGTCACTTCATCATCCTAATATTTCCCTACTGACTGCTCCATTTTGCTCATATTTCATTTGAAGACTGGTCATACTTAAGCATTGTCTAAAAAATCAGAGTAACATAAGAACAATTCATTTATCTTTTCCGAAACCTCAATTTCCTTTTGTTACACTAGAGAATCCCAAGAACTACGAGGAAAGAAGTCATCCCTTTTATGATGTGCTTCAGTTTGGATCAGATCCCAGGAAGAACTAAGGCAGAGGCAAGATTTTAACAATAATAATTACAGAGCGTGGAAAGATCCTCTTCAAAAAACTTTACTTCTCATCCTTATTTGTGCAAAGCAGTTAAAATGAGATAATCCACGTTTTGTCCTCAATAGAAAGCCTGACATCTCGTGTATACATGTCAAAGCTGTGTGAAAGGAGAGAGATTATCCCCTTCTAAAGGCTTCTTCCTTATTAATAAAAGTGGTTTCTATGGATTAAGCGAGGTAACATTATGAAAGATACAAGGCTTAATATATATTAGCTTTGTTTGTTCTTTCCCTAGTTCCCAAAAAGCCACAGAAAAGCCACTTGGGGACAGTTCACTCATCCTGCAGACGTCATCAACAATGACATTTTCATCATCACCATTCCCATCGCTACCTTTGCCAATGTCACCATCATCATCAAAACCACCACCATCATTGCAGACATTTGTTACAAGTTTACTAAGTGCCAGACACTTTTCTCAGCCCTTTGTATGTGTCTCCTCATTTTATTTTAATTCTCACATTAATCCCATGAGGTAGACATGCTTAGTAATCACATTTTATAGATGAGGAAACTAAAGCACAGAAAGGTTAATAACTTGTACTGCCCAATTTACACAGCCAGTAAATGATGAAGTTCAGTTTTAGATGACAGGTTCTAAGATACTTACAAATAAAACATAGCTCCAAATCTGTGTCTTCATTACTCTTACAGTTATTGAATGCTTGCTATAAATCAAGCATTTTAATAATTAAGAATGAATAAGAGTGATATCATCAACATGGTGACATAAGACATGCCCTGAAAGATCCTCCCCAGAGATTTAGCAAATATAAGGCCAGATCCCATTAGCGTAGAACTCTGGAGGATGGTAGAGCCTAGGGAAAGACTCCACAAATGCAGAATCATCAGCTCCCATTCCCTTCCCCCTCAGGGGGTCCTGTGCAGTTAGGGATGCACATAGAAGCAGCATGGCTTGGCCCCCTCCCACCACACACAGAGAAGGTGGAGTGACAGCAGTGATTTAGAATTCACGCATATCCAGGCACAGAGACTGTAGTCTTCAGAGACCCATGGCAGAGCAGGACCCACAGAGGAGTGCTGAAGACAAAAGGGCCCCCAAGGCCACGGGGGCAAGGAGAGAACATGATAGAAAGGCTGGTAAGAGTTGTTTTGTCCTCTCTCAGTCCAGTTTCATTTGGCTAGGCACTGAAATGCAAAATGGACTTTTCTGAAGTGAGCCACTTAGCTGGATTTATTGCACCTGGCTCCCTGTAGCAGGACACTGTAACAGGGAAGACATTTGAGGAAGAAAAAATAAATCCTCACAGGGGAAAAAAGGGAGTTAAACTGAACTGTAAGATAGGATGTGGGTCCCAGAACTGAAAAGTCTAAGGAAAATGGAACACTGAGAGAGGGAAATAATTTAAACAAATCATATGAGCCAGGGAGAAAACTATGCACAAAAACAAACAAAACAGTTGAAGATTCCCAGAGAAGGAATAGAGGACAGGAATCTCTCTCCTAGAGGTGAAATAATTGCACAAAAATTGCAATCATAAAAATTGCACTGCAAATCCAGGGTATGAGTTGGATGAAGAAGAGCTGAGAAAATCTGAAGTGTTAAACATAGGCCATTCTTAAGGTCTAAAATAAGTTAGACCAAGCATCAAAGAAGAGCAATAACACAAAGCCAACCAACAATAAAACTCTAGACAAAAGGGAGAAATGGATCTTCAGAATGAACTCTTCAAGATAATTGGATGCCTAGACATCAGAAAAAAATTACAAGCCATACTAAGAAATGAGAAGATATGGTGAAACCTAGAGAACAAGTTAAAACTTCACATGTGTCTCAGAAGTTGGAAGAGTTAATCAAAGATGTTCAAACAAATCTTCTAAATCAATTCGAGGAGATGAAGGAAAATATGCATAAAGAGATAAAGGATATTAAGAAGACAAAGTCTAGGCATAAAGTATAAAAAAATAACAAATTATGGGGATGAAAGCACAATAGTAGAGACTGAAATATGCTAGAGGTACACAACAGCAGATTTGAACAGACAGATAAAGAATAAGCAAACTTAAAGACAGGTCAATTGAAATCACACAGTCAGAGTTACACAGAGAAAAAAGAACAGAAAAAATTGAGCAGTGTCCCAGGGATTTGAGTGAGTTATTTTCAAACATATAAGAAGCCTTTTATTTCATTACCATAAATGTTATACTTTGCTCACATACAGTATAAAATATTTACTCCATTAAATAAATAAGACATAACATTATTGCAAAGGGCACTTAAGCTCCGGAGATAAGACCTACTTAGCTCCTGACCTTCTGTGGGATTTCCCAAGCACAAGTTTCTGTGGGATTTCCCTTAGACAGACAAAGTCACTTGAAGAGGGCTGGCCTTCTGTCCCATTTTTCAGGGACAGTGTTCCTATCCCAGGCTTCAGAGAGGGCAGGGCACATTTCCCTGTTTTGGGTAGAGTTTGACTGCTACCCCACTGTGCTAAGGGAGCTAAGCCTGTATCCCAGAGACTGGGGAAAGTGTGGCCATCACCTCATTGTTCTCAGAGGGTGGGGCCTAGAGTTCAGAAGCCACTCAGATGCTTGATGCAGGTGGAGCAAGACCTTGGCCACTAGGCAAGCCCTTGGGAAGGATCAGACTCTGAGGCCAAGGAGAAACCATAATTCCACAGATGACTCATACTTTGAAATGGAATGGAATAAGACCTGTATGTTTTCAGAACTCTTTGGGATCTTTGACCCTTGTCTTCCTTCCAGTTTCTCCCTTTGGCAATAGGAATGTTTATCCTATGACTGTCCTTCCTTTGAATATTGGAAGGAGATAACTTGTTTTGTAAGTTTCACAGGAGGGAAAATTTTTGTCCCAGGAGAGACTACATCCTTATAACTGATTTTGATGAGATTTTGTATTTAATACCATTACTGAAATTATTTAAGGTTTTTGAAATATTATGATAGAATGAATATGTTTTGGATTTTTAAAGAACATGTATTTTGGGGATTCAGAGGGTGGAGGGTGGCAGTTTGAAGCTTTTGTGGGCCCCAGCAAATAGTTTTTTTACAACTATTCCTGGGAAGTGGATGTGGCTCAACTGATAGAGTGTCCATCTACCATATGGAGGGTCCAGGGTTCGATACCCAGGGCCTCTTGACCTGTGTGGTGAACTGGCCCATGCACAGTGCTGATGTGCACTAGGAGTGCTGTGCCACGCAGGGGCGCCCCCATGTAGGGGTGCCCCACACATAAGGAGTGCACTCCACAAGGGGAGCCACCCCACGTGAAAAAAGTGCAGCCTGCCCAGGAGTGGCACAGCACACATGGAGAGTTGACACAGCAAGATGACGCAAGAAAAAAAGAGACACAGTATCCTGGTGCTGCAGATCTTTTTAGAGTACCAACAATGTTCTAGGTACTGTCCTAGGTGCTGGAGATATGGCTGGGAACAAAACAAAGACATCCCCGTCCTCTTTGTTTTATGAATGTGGAGATTTTCTTTTAGAAAAGGGTTGTAGCTAACCTACAGAGTAGAGAGAAGGCTGTAATGGGTGGTAGGAGTATCAGATTCAAACCAGCAATAGATGCTAGACATGTTCCTTAATTTTCTGGATGAAAAGTTATGATGGGGCCCTCTAAAAGAATCACCAAGGTCTGAGAACAAAGTCAGTCAGTCTATGGATGAAGAGAACAGGGGGGAAGGGGAGAGAAATAAATAAAATAAATCTTTTAAAAAAAGCTATTCCTGTCCATGTAAACTTATTGCAGACAGCACTTTTTTATTGGATTCAGTTAAGGCACCTTCCTTTAGATTAGATCACATCAGAAGGTCATGACCTTGGGGGACTTAATCATCTTACTGGAGTCCTTTATAAGTGGAGAAACAAAAGCCACAGACATAGAAAAAGCTGCACAGACAAAGAGGAACTGACAAGCTGAGAGAGAAGGCCATGGGACCCAGAAGCTGAAAGGAAGCCACTCTAACAGGAAGCTGAAAGCAAGGGGACCCAGGGTGGGGGAAGGGAGAGAAGAGCAGATGCCACCATTTGCCTGATCGGCCACAGCTGACCTAGGTGAGAAAGCATCTCTGATAATGCCTTGATATGGACACTTTCACATCCCCAAAAGTATAAGCTTTTAACCTAATAAATTCACTATTAAAAGCCAACCCGCTCCATATTATCTGCATTCCAGCAGTCTAGCAGACTAAATCAGGTGCCAAATCTAGATTGGCCTTATAGAAAATGCGTATTCAGTTTGGACTTTATCCTAAAAGTGATGATTACCTCCTGAAGAATTTTAATCATGAGACTATCAAGATTAGATCTATGTTTTATAATATCTTTCAGGCGGTGTTGAGAAGTGTAGTGTCAGGTGGAAGTATTATGAACCTGTGTTATCAATGGAAATTTTAAAAATAATGAAGAGCAGTAATGGGGGGCTTAGAGAAGATGACAGATGTGAGACACTAACAAAAGTGAACCAGTAAGACATGGTGACTGATTGGATGTTTGGGTGGTGAGGAAATGAAATAAAATAAAATATAAACAACCAAACATAAGTTCCAAGTTTTGTGTTAAAATATATCTATTCTGACAATGTCTGTAGTCTTATTTCCTCCTTCAATATAACACCCTCTCATTATTATCAACACTTGCCTCAATTTCCTTATTTCTGCTTTTCTCACTCAGATTAAACCCTTGATCTCCCAACTGCAGTCTCATTGTTTTTCAACTTTCAGAATAAGGTGAGCTAGAGAAAGAAAAGAGTTTAGTGACTTCAGACTCAGGCTTAGATTCAAGTCATTCTCCCACTTACATAGGAATGCAGATAAACTGATACCCCAAATTAAGCACAGACAAACTTCTTTTCCTGAGTCCATCTCCTGCCAGGCCTACCAAGGACACCGGGCCCCAGGACTCGTCACTGGCCTTTGGGGATTTCATTTACTTCTTCCTGTCTTGGAGCAAGGTCAATTTTGACCAATAGCACATCTCAAGTAACCCTTTTCATCTTTATTCTCTTATTCAGCTAATGAGGTTCCTGGACCTGATTAGGGGCTCATGTTCGTGTGTTATGCCATCATTCCTATGAGTTGGCTTTGGGCTTGGCTCTTTTTTCCTAATGTTTCTTCTCATAATTGGTTTAGTGTTTCAGACATCTCCTAAGACTCATGCTTTTGCTGGGTACATACACTGGGAATGAAAAGAGTGTCAGTAATTCCCATCCCAGGGACTAGGAACTAGTCACTTTATTTTTCAAAGTCCCCAAAACTAACCTTCTGGAATTCTGAACATCATCTGATTGCCCTCTCATGGAGTGTTGCACTCCTTTTGGAGTTTCTTGCCCTGTGGTTGAACATAATTTGAAATTAGAATACTTCAGCAACACAATAATTCAACTGACAATTACATCTAAACCTGATCTCACAGTCCTGCTCTTTGAGTCTAGAAACAGGCCTCAGTCTTGTTCTGTCCATCTTTTTGTGAATCATGACCTGTCAATTCACACTGAGATTTGACAGGCATCATATTTAAAGTTTTCCTTTCTCTACAATCGGCTATCAAACAAAGAAAATGTTTCTGAATTTTAAAACAGTATAGAATGTTATTCTGAATGTACTAAAGATAATAAAGAATATCCTATGATTAAAGTCTATAATAGGGACGCAGATGTGACACAAGTGATTGGGCTTCTGTCTGCCACATGGGAGGTCTTGGGTTTGGTTCCTGGTGCCTCCTGGAGAAGGTGAGCTGGTGCAAGAAGATGACACAATAAAAGAGACACAAAGAGGAAAGACAATGAGAAACACAACAAACCAGGAAGCTGAGGTGGCTCAGGTGATTGAGCGTCTCTCTTCCAGGTTTGGTTTCCCATGCCTCCTAAAGAGAAGACAAGCAGGCACAGAAAGCACACAACAAATGGACACAGAAAGCAGGCAGTGACCACAAACAACAAGGGGGTGGGGTGGGGTGGGGAATAAATAAATGAATCTTTAATAAAAAGACATATTTCTTAAAAAGTCAATAACAGCATCTATATACCTTATTTCCTAGCACTTACCTTAAAGGAGAGTAATTTTATAAAAAGCTGCAGTAAAGAAAGTTCATTTTAAATTCAAATTTGAACTCCATTAGCAAGTGATCTAAAAACAATGTTCAACAGCCCTATCTCTCTCTTTCAAAACACATCTGTTGATTAGGCCAAAAATGCCTCAGAATAGGGCCACGGTGCAATAGAATAAATAAAATATTTGGAAGTGTCATAATGAAGTGAACTAATTACAGAATTTGAAAAATTAGAAAAAATTGAGCCTCAAAATGATAGTAAAATGGAATGAACTGTATCTAGACTTCTGAGACATTCTTTATGTCTCTATGATAGTAATATTCTCAGGATCCAAACAGCAGTTGTAACCCTTTCAGGATTTATCAGGACTCCCTCGTCTGATATATTATTTTAAAATGTAAAGAAAACTGTGGTCCATTCATTCATGCTGAAATTTTATCTTACTGATTTGGATTCTTATTTCAAACTAAAAAAAAAGGAAAATTGCCTAAACCCATCAAATTTCAAAGTTGGGAAAACAGTAATCTATTCCAACCCCCTTATTTCAAACTAAAAAAAGGAAAATTGTCTAAATCCACCAAATCTTAAAGTTGGAAAAACAGTAAAATAATCTATTCCAATTCCCTCTTTCAAAAGATAAAGACACTGACATCTGTATATGCTAATTGAACTGCCTGCCACTAGTATAACCTTAGTCAGAGGCACAAATGTGATTGGATCATGAGAAGTTCTTATAATGAATTCTGATTCAGTCCTGTAAAACATTAACATTAGATAAGGTCACATTATAAAATGCCCTTATGCTGGCTGTTGCCTACACGTAATGATCAGGATGGGGCCCTCGGACCTCCTTCTCTGATGCTCCCGCCTCACTCGCTCTGCTCCAGTCCCACGCTGGCCCGGCCTTCCCGTTGGCCCTGTAATATCTAAGCATTTCCCCACCTAGAGACTGGACAGTCAGTATTCCCTCCACTTGAAGCCTGCTCACCTAGAACTGCGTGTGGTGCTCCTCACATCACTCGCGTGAGGCCCTCCCCAGCCACCACCCCAAATCAACCTCAATCCTCACCATCCTGATCTCCTCCCTCCCTCCATCTTCTAACCGCTATACTTTCCCTCATAGCCCTTAGCATTGCCTGAAGTTTGTTGTGCTTGTTTTTTCTTCGTCGACATTGCCTTTTCTCTTCACCTCTGTATCCTCAGCACATCGGGGGATGCCTCACATGGGAGCATTCGAAACAGGTGCTGACTGGATGTACTAAAGGTGATTTTTGTCTTATAAATGGAAGGCTAATAATGATTGAGATATTTTCTGTTTTCTCTGCAAGGATGATTATCTTGTGTTATAAATTTAATTAGTTTTTCCACCCTTAAGGGGAACAAAAAAGAAAGGTAATTTCATTAGATTCCAGGAAATTTCTGATGATAGAACTTCAAAATGACTAACTCCCAAATTGGCTATTGAGGGCCATTGTGGAATCCAATGCAGAGGTCTACCTGTCTGCTTCTCAACAGCAATAAGAGGGTGTTTTCCAAGTCCTGTGATACGCTGTTAAACTGGTATATGTACAGTGATTCTTTCTCATAAATGTAACATGTGATAATGAAGTTATTAAATACACAAATAGTGCCTGGTAAGTTCAAATAAGAGTAAACCAGAATATATCTTATCAAAGCATTCTCCTATTCTCAGAGTTTTCTATAATGCATAGATGTCAAAATGCTAATCGGAGCTACTGTCTTTTCATTATTTAGTTGTCACAGCCATAGTAATTTCACTGTTCATATGAGAGTAGCAGGCTGTACAAACTTTCTGTCAATTGTTTTTATAATTAGGGTAAATTAAATTATTTTGGGGGTGGAATTAATTTGTTTCTAGTCTGTTCCAACTGAACATGATTTATAAATTATGAGAGCACAAGTTTTGGATTAAAAAGTGATGGCTTGGTGGTGGACTTGGCCCAGTGGTTAGGGCGTCCGTCTACCACATGGGAGGTCTGCGGTTCAAACCCCAGGCCTCCTTGACCCGTGTGGAGCTGGCCCATGCGCAGTGCTGATGCGTGCATGGAGTGCCGTGCCACACAGGGGTGTCCCCCGCGTAGGGGAACCCCATGTGCAAGGAGTGCACCCCGTAAGGAGAGCCGCCCAGCACGAAAGAAAGTGCAGCCTGCCCAGGAATGGTGCCGCACACACGGAGAGCTGACACAACAAGGTGACACAACAGAAAGAAACATAGATTCCTGTGCCGCTGACGACAACAGAAGCAGACAAAGAAGATGACACAGCAAATAGACACAGAGAACAGACAAGGGGAGGGAGGGGAGAGAAATAAATAAATAAATAAATAAATAATAAATAGATAAATAAATAAATCTTTTTTTTTTTAAAGTGATGGCTTGTGAGCGGATGTGGCTCAAGCAGTTGAACATCTGCCTCCCACATAGGAGGTCCCAGGTTCAGTTCCTGATGCCTCCTGGAAAAACAACAACAAAAAAAAACCCAGCAAAACAAATGGAATATTAAAAAACAACTCAGGGAAGCCAATGTAGCTCAGTGTTTGAGCACTGGCTTCCCATATACAAGGTCCCAGGCCTGATCCCCAGCTCCCAGTACCTCAAAGAAAAGGGATTACTTTGTCCCTGCAAACATGCCCTGACTTATTGCTCTGAAAATTGAGGTCCTCATCAAAACCTCAATATAGATCAATTCTCCAAAAACGTACCCCACATTTAAATGATGTTAACAATTCTTAGATGATCTTTAAAAAGGCACATTTTCTAAAATAGGTTACAGCTTAGTACAAGTTAGTTACTCATACATTATTCTGCTAAAATGAGAGATTCAGAATGCATGAATCATTGAATTCCTGTGGGAAAAACTGTCACTATGAGTTAATAAATGTAAACAGAAATACTACTAATAATAATTATCTCTTATGTGTTTAATATTATATCTAATCCTCTCTATAGGATAGCTAATATTATACCCATCTTGTATAATATTATACCCATCCAAGGCTACAGAGTTTATTACATGGGGCACTGGAATTACTTCTGACTAGAACTCATTGCTCTTTCTCCGTTATACCACCGGACATTTATACTAAGGTTCAATAGCATAACAATTTTCACCAGGGTCCACCGTAGAACAAATTGAAATATAATCAAATAACAAAGTGGTTACTCTATAATGCATTAAATCATTTACTTTTAGAGTTATCTACTGCTGTGTAACAACCTATCTCAAAACCTAGTAGCTTAAAACAGCAAACATTTCCTTATATCTCATGATTTTGGGGGGACTCAAGTGACGGATTATTCTGCTCAACACGGCTTCCACTAGAGACAATAATAGTATTTAGTTGGCAAAGGTCTGGTCTAGAGGGTCCAAGAAACCTTCACTCACACGCCCAGGATCTGGGGGGACAGCTGGAAGTCAAGGCTCAGACCCCTCCCCTATGCTCCATGCAGTCTCAGAACCTCACTACATGGTGTCTCCAACAGATAGTTGGACTTATTCCATGATGACTTAGAGATTCAGGAATGAATGGTCCAAGAGACCGAGGTGGAAGCTGCGGGATTTTTGACCTAGCCTCAGGTCTGTGAATTTGGTCCACAGTCAGTTGGTTAAAAGTGAGACACAGGAATTAAGGAGAAGGGGTACAAAATTGGAGGTGTGGTTCAAATGGTAGCTATGTTTGAAAACTTACCTACAGGGGTCTAAAAATCACCTTGGTCCTTTACTTTCATTCCAGTTAAAGATGCCAACAAGGGGAAGTTTTAAAGTTCTTGTATGACACTGCAAATACTATAAATTGAAATAATATGTATGTGATAATGAGTTCAAGGATGTGACATCTGATTTTAGATTCTAGTATTTACAATTAAAGAATTAAGAAATAGGAACGTTTTATGCATTCACTTATTTTTATTTCAGTAAATTAATACTGATCTTAATTGCTTGATGGCAGTCTTAAAGAGTCTTGACTCAACTATTAGAGCATCAGTCATCTGTGAAAGCACAGAATAAAAACTTGTAAACCATTTCAATACCCAGACCTCACTTTTGAGACACCTGAGGCCCTGAGAATTGACATGACTGCTCCAAAATCTCCGACGGACTAAGGCCTTCACCTCATCACTCTTAGATTGGTTCCTTACCAAACACTTGCTGCTCTCTCTGCTACTTTACCAGTAAATTATGTAGCAATACTACATAGTATAATGATTAAGTCAGGAGCCTAAGTCAGTAAGTAGGTTTATAATTCTGGCTGTGATAATTGGAAAGTTACTTTATCTTTTTCTGGCTCAGTTTCCTCATAATTATGTAACATTAATATTATTACTTTCTTCTTGGAAATATTGTAAGGATTTAAAGAGTTAATGCATGAAAAGCAATTAAAATAATAACTGGGCCGTGGTAAATACTATATAAATACAAACATATACTATCATTATTACATGAATAACATAATATAAAGTGTTTTTGACACACTTTAGTGGAGGGCATCTCTCCTTTCCCCTTTGAGTGACCTTAGATAAAGGTTGTCATTTTAAATGGTTTAATAATATTAACTATACAATTTGAATATGGAGTTTACTTTATACATAGTATTCATTTTAAGTACCTTAGATAAAGACTATAGCATAAACATAAAAAATCATGGACTTCTAATTCTAGAAATGAACTTTTTCTGAATTCTTTAATAGATCAGGAAAAAGATGCCTAAAGAAGGTAAGTAATTTATCCACATCTATACTATTTGCAAGTGAGGAATAGTATCCTGTTCTCTTAACAAAAAAATTGAGTGATGTCTTAACTCTAATATATTTCAAATTCAAGATCAAATAATATTCACATTTAAGTGGAAACTTGCATATTAAAATGAACTCCTTGATTTGTAAGAATATTCTGAAATGCATAATATCTTGCGTAATTGATAAAACTTGTATTCTAGCAGGCACAGCATCAAGCAAAAAGCCATTAGAAGTATGGAATGTGTTGAGAAATGCATGCCAAATCAAGTGTCACTTCAGTATGACAGTTCTGTGCCCTGCTGCCAAGCAAGCAACTAACATATGCGTGTGCTGCCCGCGAATCCCGCTGGTACAATGTTGCTACAAAGATGTAATGTGAAAACATTTTTTCCTCCTTAAACACATGCTGTGGAATTAGAAATATTGAACTTCAAAAGCCAATTGTTGAGAGAAATAATCACTGAGAAACCAGAGCTTTTGGGAGAACAGCAGTTCATTAAGGCAAACAGTTCACAAACTGAGAAAGCACACATCCAGGGGAGGATTTATGCAGTCAGATTGTAAAATCTGTATGCTAGAATAATTTTATATCTTTCAAAGCGAGGGGAATCTCAATCTCTCCAAAGAAGAAGACATAACTATTAAACATGGCTAGAGTGGGCCAGCTCCTCCCTTATGCTGTTTCTCTTTCTGATTGGGGCAGAAGGGATACGTCTGCATTCCCAAGTTCCTCATCTTGACATTTGCATCAGCTCTGGAAAATAAGGCAGTGCTTATGAGTGGAGAAGTCATTCCTATTGAAAAGCCTGCAGGGTTCCTCCATCAGCCCTGCATGATTTTCCTAATTTGTCCCCATCTCCTTCGCTGCATTCTACCAGCCTCAGCCACCCGGGAGTCTTTATTTCTTCAAAACCTCCATACCTTTCCCACCTATCAGTCTTCACGCTCCTCGTCTCTGCCTGGACTGCTCTCTGCCCTGGTTTTCAGTTCACTGTCTCCAGGCCGGGTCCTCCATCCCTGCAGGGAGCTCCCCTTCAACTCCAAAATTAGGTAAATTCTTTCAGCCACCAGTTCCCACAGTTCCACTGTAATTCTACAATTACTTCTTGAGACAATACCTTTTTCCCAACTCCCTTAGCTACAAGAGGGCTATATTAGTCAGCCAAGAGGGTGCTGAAGCAAAGTGCCAAATTCTGTTGGTTTTATAAGGGGTATTTATTTGGGGTAGAAGCCATCAAGATTCCAACTCAAGGTTACTCAAGGTTACTTCCTTACCTGAAGTCTGTTGCCACATGTTGAAGCAAGAAGGAAGGTGACCTCTGCGAGGGTTCAGCCTTCCTCTTTCCTCTTAAGGCTCCATGGTCCCAGCTTCCTCCAATCTCAGCTGTAGGCTGGCATATGGCTTGTCTCTTTCCTGGGGCTCATTTCTTCCCAGACTCAGCTGCTCTGTTCACTCCACAAGGTCAGCTGTAGACTATCAGGCTCATCTCTCTTCCCGAGCCACAGGATCCTCTGTGGATCTTTTTTGTGCAAAAGTCTGTTTTATCAGCCTACCAAGGGAGCAGGGACTCAACGCTGAGTCACACTCTAATGATGTGGCTGAATCAAAGCCCTCATCTTAACAAAATTTAGCCAGACATCTCAGCTGAGTCTAATGCAATCAAAGGGTATCATGTCCAGAGAAACAGACCAGTTTGCAAACATAATCAATATCTCTTTTGGAATGCATAAATAATATCAAACTGCTACAAAGGCATACACTGTATCTGTCACATTCCACCCCATGAGGCAAACATACAGTCCACTGTTTGTTGAAATTATAGCCATTATGCTACTAAAATATTTGCATATCTAAAAATAAATCCAACTGAAACCCTTTCATCATTTCTGTAAAATGATGAAATCAAATAGACACCTAAAAGGTGATATAGCTTAAAACTCTAAAGAGTAAATATAAACTAAAGTATGGAAACCTGCTTACAATAATTTTTTACTAATTTATAAATATCTTTTGCATATAAAATATAAGCATTATTAGAATATGAACATTCCCCTTCTACTTGAGGACAAATACTCCTTTCTCCTTTATTGCCCCACAGTATATAATTTAGTCTTTGCCAGAGACTAAAAAGTAATAAAATTATTGAAGTGAAGTAGCAATTGTTTGAAAACAGTAATCACCCTATTACTGTAGCCAAAGATGAAAATAGGTTAAAAATAGGCTGAGTAAATTGAATAACTGAATAAACTTAAGGAATCTCAAGGAAACAAAAGGCACCCGTCTACCTCTCTTTATTCCTCATCTCCAATCCATGGTAATTACACTAAAGATTTAAAATCTAGCTGAATACTTTTGGAACTGTTAATTCAATGGTTTATAAGGTAAAATATATCATATCAATGACAATAAATGTAAACTCACCAGTAAAGCAACAGAGATTCTTAAATTGAGCTTTAAAAAAATGAACTCTAGTTAATGATGTTTCCACAATAAATACCCAAAACATAAGCACATGGAAAGATGAAAAATAAAATTATGGGAAAATATTATAAAGACTAATCAAAAAGCAAAGTTGTATGGGAATATTAATATAAGACATAAACTTTAAAATAACATCTCAGAGGTAAAGAAATTCACTTGATTATAAAAACAGATTCAACTTACTAGTAAACTAAAATTTAAATATACATGGAAAAATAAAATAGAGTGTAAAACTTAAGAAAATCAGAATGGAAAATTAACAAATGCACCATTAGAATGAGAGATTTCAATATACCTCTCTTAAATATAGATAGATAAAATGGACAAAATTCAGGAAGCTGTAGAACAACACAATTAGTAAAGTTTAAATTATGGACATTATATACAGCTTCATACCAGTTAGGGAATTCATGTTCTTCTCAAGCATGCCTGGAGTAGTTTCTAAATTAGGGATAGATTAGGCCCCAAACTCTAGGATGCAGGGGAGGCTCTGGAATCAGGTTCCCTGGATTCAAGGACTAGTTCTACCTACTCGTGGGAAGTGGAATTGAATGCAAAGGAAAAATTGTATAGTGACATCATACTAAGGCCAAGACTAAACAGCTCCCCGCGCTATGGTTTCTGGCACCGTGTAAGTAGGAGACCAGCCTCAGTCTCAGGCTTCAGGAGGCTACCTTGGCTTGCTTTTGTGCAATTTCCATAGATTTTTTTCTCTCATCACTCTTAAATTTACTTAAAATTTACTACATTTTTTCTTGAAAAAGAAATCAGAGGTTGGTCTGGCTGAGTTTTTGCTTTTTGAAACTGAAAAGCTTCATTAATATTGAAATTAACGGCATTGAGAATTAGGGATGACTTTGCGATGCAGAGGGAGGCAGGGTGGCTCCCAGAACACAAGGCATAGTGTTACTTAGTACTGGCTACTGTGGAAAATTCAGGAAAAAGCGAGGGGGAGGAATGGTTGGTAGAAAATTGCTTGGCATGACCTAGAAGACTGACCACCCTTCTCTCCAGCCACCATGCCCCTTAACTATTTTGTCCCAGTCACACCGGCATCTTTCATCCTTGCACGTGTCAAGCTTTTACCGACTCCACGCCACTGATACTGCCTGGGGAGGTTCTTGCTCCCTTCTCTAGCAGACTTCTATGCAGCTTTCAAGTCTCAACTCAGGTGTCATTTTCTATGAGAAACTTCTCAAAAGCCCTATATAAATTTGGTTTCCACTTGTTCTTTCTTTATTTTGTTCATAACACTTATTGTGATGGCTAATTTCATGTGTCAACTTGGCCAGTTTTTTGGTAAACAAGCACTGGCATGTTAGTATATTTCATGGCTTTAAGTCATTAGTCAGTTGGTTGCACATATGGTTGGTCATATCTACAACCAACAAAGGAGACTGCCCTCAGCAAAGAGTGGAGTCTCCTCATCCAATCAGTTGGTGGCTATGGTTTTGAAACTGTAAGCACCCCAGAAAAACATGTTCTTCAATTCAATCCATTCCTGTGGGTGTGAGTAAGTAGGACTAGTTGTAGAGACTACTTCGGTGAGGGTGTGACCCACTTCTGTCAGGATACCACTTAATCCTATAACTGGAGTCCTTATGAGCAGAATGAAACCCAGCCTGACAGAGTCACACCAAGCAAGAAGCTGAAACAGAACCCAGGAGAAAAGTAAGAGGGCAGGAGACACTGCTGTGTGCCTTGCCATGTGATTACCTGCAGCCAGCCCAGAGCTCCCTAGTCTTTGGGGGAAAGCATCCCCTTGATGAAGCCTTGATTTAGACATTTTCCAGCCTCAAAACTGGGATAAAATTAATTCCCTTTGTTTATCCTAACCCATTTTATGTGAAGTATTTGCTTTGTGCAGCCTAGGAAAGAAAACAGACTTTGGTACCAGAAGGGTGGTTACTGCTATTGCAAATACCAAAACTTTCAAAAAGGTTTCAGAATTGGGTAACGTGGAGAGGCTGGGAGAATTGTCAATTGTTTGACAGAAAAGGCCTAGATTGCTTTGAAGAAACTGTTGGTAGAAATATGGATACTAAAGATATTTCTGAGGAGGCCTTGGATGAACATGATGAGTGTGTTATTGAAAGGGGGAGGAAAGGCAATCCTTACTTTAAAGTGGCAGAGAATTTGGTGAAACTGAGTTCTGATGTCAGATGGAAGGCAGAACTTGAGAGTAATGAACTTGGATATTTAGCTGAAGAGACTCCCAATCTAAGTGTGAAAAGTGCAGCTTGGTTTCTCCTCACAGCTTACAGTAAAATGCAAAAGGAAAGGGAGAAGTTGAGAACTGAAATCCTGGGCAATAAGAAATCAGAAATTTATGGTTTGGACAATTCTGAGTTTCCAGAAAGCAAGTCCCCAGAAAATAGTGCTTGTGTGAGGGTTTAACTCAACATGGACTCAGTCAGAACTTTCTGTGAAAGCCAGGATTGGAAATGCAGTTATCCACACAGGACCTGTGGGAAGTTCTTTTGTCTGATAGTTTGAACCCCTGTGAATTGCCTGCAAAACTGATAAGGTTTTTGCTAGACCTATATGAACAAAACCACTGCCAGCCTGAACTAAAAGGGACAGAAAAGAGACAGATGGAGGGAAAAGCCACTTCAAGGGCGGAACCATGGGAGGAGGTCTGGACCAAAGACCTCTCTACTCAAGCCAAGCAAACAGGCCCAACCACATGTGTGGAAAAGTTAAGTCTGCCCTGGCTCTTGGAGATGGCTTGCCTTCAGCCCCATAGTTCAGGAAGAGCACTGTTACCCAACTCCTCAGAGAGGGTGGATCCTCTGCCCTAGTGTCTAAGGAGAGCATGGCCAATGAGCAAACACTTGGAAGGATGGGGCTACCACTTCATCGGGCCCAGAAGACAAAGCATAGTTCCATAGATGACTCTCAGACCTTGAAATCTAATGGAGTATGTCTTGCTGGGTTTCAGATTTCCTTGCAACCCATGATCCCTGTTTTCCTTCCAATTTCTCCCTAAGAGAATGGGATGATTTATCCTATATGTGTTCCTCTGCTGTAAATGGGAATAAGATAACTTGTTCTCTAGATTCCATAGGACCACAGACAAAGGAGAACTGTTCCCCAGGACAGACCATATCCATAGCCAGTTTTGATGAGACTTTACTAAGCATTGTTTCTGAAGTGAATAAAGGCTTGTGGTATATTGTGAAGGAACTAATGTATTTTCCATGTGTTTTTGCAGTTCAAAAGATGGAATGTGATGGTTTGAAGCTGTATTTACCCCCAGAAAAACATGCTCCTAGATTTAATCCATCCCTGTGGGTGTCGACCCATTGTACGTAGGACATTCTGATGGAGCTACTTCAGTTAAGGTGTGACCCACTTCAATCATGACAGGTCTTAGTCCTATTACTGGAGTCCTTATAAATGAAGTGAAATTCAGACAGAGAGAAAGAAAACCCAGAAAGAAAGAAGCTGGAACAAAACACAGAAGAGAAAGAAGGGACCAGAAGGCACTGTCATGTGCCTTGCCATATAACAGAAGAACCAAGGATCAGTAGCAGCCAGCTGCAGAACACCTCAGGCTTTGGCAAGAGCACATCACTTTGACAATGCCTTGATTTGGACATTTTGCCATTTTTCAATCCAACCCACTTCACAATAGTTCTTAAGCAACCCAGGAAACCAAAAAAGGGGTCTTAAAAGGAGAACTATCAGTAGTCAGAATTTATGAATTTCTACCTCTACGTAATCCAGCCAGCTTCTCTTGCAGAATTCATCATCACCTTCATAGCAGCTCCCAATATGCAGTTTCTCCTGGGGAATTCATCACATCTATGGTGTTCTCAACTTGCAAACTGTCCTACAAAATTTGATCTTGGCAATCCCATGTTCATATGAGCCAATTCCCATAATAAATATCCTGTTAACGTGGATGAGAGAGAATCCAGTCAGTTTTGTTTCTCTAGAGAACCCTGACTGATACAGGTATCATTCTCTGTAGTTATTTACATTTTATGCATAGTTTATGCTGCTTCCCCTACTTGAGCATAATTTTTTGAGGCCAGGACATTGTGATCTTGTCCACAACGTATTTATTACTTAACATAGAACCTGGCACACAATAAATATGCAACAAATAAAGACTGAGTTACAACTATCAATACATTAGAGCACTTAGAATATTAAAAAGATGAACTGTGTTAAAGTTATAGATTCAAGTATGACTCCCATGCCTAAAAGCTGTGACCTTGGACAAGTTGCTTAATCTTCCCCAAGTTTAGGTCTCTGTACTTATTAAATATGGGGAAAGTGAAACAATATATTCCTTATAGATATCAAATGAGGAGAAATATTTGGAATCCATTTCAAGCATGTAGTAGAGAAGAAGAAATATAAATGTTAATTCAACTCATCCTACCCAACCTAACTCTCCCCCTATTTTCACTTAAAATAGAAAGCAGAGTTATTTCACATAAAGTCAAATGCAGAAATTGTAAGAATACAGATTTTGTTTAAATAAAGGAAAATAATTCTAATAATAATTGCTAACCAGTAGGGCATAAGACTACATCAAAAAGTGGGTCCCTATATCCCCTGGGCACTTTTAGAAAATGGATGATTACAAAGAGGATGTTCTTACTTCATAGAAAGGATGAGACTTGACAGTCTCTAATGTTATTTCTAATTTGAAGATTGAATTGATCTAAACTTTCATGATGGGAGCTATTTTTTTTTTATCCCTTTTATCATTTTTTCTTCCCTACTCTTAGTTTTATAGTTCCTGAATTTTGATCCTTTGATGTATTGGGCTGTTCAAGCTAAGTGCATTTCATCTTAGCCTTAAAGCAAACCAGAAATGTACTTGAACGATTTGCTATAAGCTAGAATTCAGTATAAGACAGATCTATCTTGGATTCCAGTCAATAGCTTTTAGGTCCTGAATAATCAAAAGGACCTTGTTTTAAGGTACTCTCCCTTGTAAGTTGGTATTCCAGCATAAAATCTCATCTCTGTTGATAGAATTCTGGAGATATTCATTGCTAACAAGTATATGAATAATTATGTAATACCACAATTACAGTAGCATATTCATTAAGTCTTTAACATTGAAAGGTGTGGCACTTAAGTTAATGAATAAATTTTTATGAGTATTCCAATATGATCTTACAATGCAATTTTCAAAATACAATTTTGTGTTGAAATTAGAATTCTTTACATTCATAATATTATCATGTCACCATACACAGGAAAATCTGCAAAAGCCATAATAATTACTGTGATATTTGATATTTTGTGGGTTTTTTAATTAAATTTTTCACTGTATAGCATGCAGTTATGAATAAATGTAAAGGACAAGAGTTTCATAATGTTTGGTCTGGAGGAAACCATATAAGCAACATTAGAAATATCTGTGGTGCTTAATAAAAATGCAGATATCACAGTTCTTCCCAAGAATTATTGAATAAAAATAGAGAAAAAAGTCCCAGAGGATTGTGAGAAGATGGTGGATTAGGAAGCTCCAAGAATCAGTCATTCTACCAGAACAACTATTGAAATGGCAAGAATTATTGACTCAAATATTTTGAGACTCCAGAACCTAGTGGAACACTATGAAGCTTCCAGGGAAGAGCTGGTAAATTGCAGTAAATACCAGTGAATTTCACTCTCCAGACAGCAGCTACCATCTCCCATCCCCCAGACTGACAGCACGCAGCAGTGGGGTCCTTAACCACGGCCCTTGGTGCAGCTTGCTGGTGCCCAAGCCCGAGTTCCCCAGTGTCCAGGGGTATGCAGTCTGATCACTGCTCACTGCTTTTGTTCAGCCACTTCAGATCACTGGAGCTCTGTTCTAAGGGTGGCCATTGTTCCAACCCACCTTGGGCAAAAGTGGCAGATTTGTGTATCTTTGGCTAAATCTATAATGTGGGAATGTTCTTTTGAAAAATATGACAGGGGAGGGTTGCTGGTGCAGGCATTGGGGGTGGGGAGACATGTGAGATAGGGTACACCTGAGGCATTCTTCTGTAGAATATGAAAATGTTCATCTTCTCATAGGGTGTTATCTCAGTGGGTGGAGACCCACACAATAAGCAAAATATTAAACTCTTATCCTGGGAAGTCCTTCTATGTCTTCAATTAGAAGGGCAAGAGATTTCAAAGTGAGTCAGGAGGTCATTCCAGAGGTTACACTTAGGCATGTCTCAGGAGGATCTCATTGACTGCCACAGTAAACAGTACCTCAAGCAAGGGGGCTCCTGAGGGCTCTAGAGACATCTAGACTCTATAGGCAGGGCAATCTCAGGAATTCAGCACCATGTCAATGGGCCTTACCTTGGATCTATGCTCCTCAATGTAACAGAGTTAGACTCACTTATAATTTCTATACACATGGCTCTTCTGTCCCCTTTACTGGAACCTATATTTAGTACTATACTTATTAAATATATGTCCCAGAGATATAAATCAGTCTGTTCATATGCTGGTTGAACCCTGAATCTCAGCAGAGTGGTAACACCTACTCTCCAGTTCACTGGACTCACCCAGGACAACTAACAAAAGGAAGATGTTGGACAACACCCATTCCAAAAAGCAAAATCCACAACTGCAAGAAAGACAGTTCTATCCATCTGCCCCATGGGTTCTAAGTCCCCTCTCATCAGAAGCAGAGTGGGTATCACCCTCCTAAAATCCTCAAGATTGAGGAATGAACAATATAAAGGGGGAATGCAACTATGGACTAAAATAGACTTATTATTATTCTAGGAAAAGAAGAACTTGAAGCATTGATATAAAGGCAGTGGACACAAGAGGTTCTGAGGGGAGAGAGAGGGAAGAATTGATGTAACATTGGGTTTTTTTGGGACACTGGTATTGTCCTGCATGACATAGCAATGACAGATACAGGCCATTATATATTCTGTCAAGACCTATAAAATTGTACAGTGTAAATTGTAAACTATAATGTAAACTATAGACGATGGTTAGTAGCAATGCTTCAATATGTGTTCATCACTTGTAACAAATATACCACACTATGAATGATGTTGTTAATGGGAAAAAGTGTGAAGGGGGAGAAGAAGGGGTCATTGGGAATCCTCCTATATTATCAACATCATATTTATGTAATCTAAACCCTCTTTCAAAATAAAATTTTAAAAAACAAAGAAAAAAAAAAAAAACAACTAAAGGAATGGATTAGCTTTAAGAACATAATTTTCTGGGGCCCATGCAATTCTAAAGCACCAGAGACAGACCCTCCCTTTTTGTGGAACAATAAATCTGATCTTATTAAAAAATAAAAATAAAAAAATAAAGACAGTACTCTTCCTTGAAACTAGAAAAGCAGATAAAGGGCTGCATTAACTGGGCAAGTCCTGAATCAAGAAAATGCAGCTCAAAAAGCCCTAGTAGAAGCTCCTGGTGCCCTTGGTGCTTCTCCCTTACCCCTCCCCAGCTTGGAGTGCAGCCAACCTGTGCTTCCACTGTGGATATCTGGCCTTGTTCCAGCTGGGAAAGACTGACCTAGGAAATTCCTCTTGCACTCACCCCACCCTCCATCCCCGTAAATTGCAGCCTGCAACAGGTAAGGCAGTGAAAAGTAAGTCAAACTGCCTGGTGCAAAGGTTTATCTGCTTTAAGTCCTATAGTAGAACACCTTGGAGTGGGTGAAAGTCTTCTTCAGAGTGAGCAGAGGAGGCATTCAAATTCCTGTATACAGGAGAACTCCTAAGGCCACTAGCAAACACAGGTCCGGGAGAAGACACAGGCTCAGAAGACATAGTGAAGTCCCTACACTTTGCATTCATCTTAGGCCGATCATCTTAATAGGAGGACTGAACTGTGAAGGAGTCACCAAACAATAAAAGCCAATTTGTGAAGACAGTGAAAGATGTTATTTGCATTGGTTTGTTTGATTTTTTAGCTTCTGGCACACAAGGAAATCTGTTATAACATTGTGGCAGTTTGATATAATTGATGAATTTCAAAAAGACATATTGAATAATGTTTGTAATCTGATTATGTTTGTGATTGAGTTATCATTAGGGTGTGGAGTCCCCACCCAGTCCCCACCCCTTGGTGGGTGGAGAGTCACAGAAAAAAGGCGTGGCAAAGGACAGAGATGGAGATTTTGATGTGAGGGTTTCTGATGTTGGCATTTTGATGTTGGAGTTTGATGCTGAAACTTTAATTGGAGCCTTGGGAAGTAAGCCCACAGAGGAAAGAGAAGCCAGGCCTAGGAAGAGAGGCCTGAGCCCAGGAAGAAGCAATCCCTGGGAAGAAAGGAACCTTGAAGCCAGAGTAAAGCAAGCCTCAGGAACATAGGAACCCAGGAAACCTGAACCCTCACAGATATCAGCAGCCATCTTGCTCCAGATAGGCTTTGGTGAGGGAAGTAACATGCTTTATGGCCTGGTATCTGTGAGCTCCTGCCCCAAATAAACACCCTTCATGAAAACCAACCAATTTCTGGTATTTTGCATCAGCACCCTTTTGACTGACTAATACAAACACCGTCTAGATACAAACTCAAGAAACAGACAGCTCAGGGACTAAATATGCAACAAACAATTACAAGACAAAGAAACAAGAAATGATGGTCCATCCAGAAGAAGAGGATAAAAATCCAGAAAACATCAATGAAGAAGACCAGACTTTGTATATACTGGAAAATAATTTTTTAAAAATTATACTAAATATGCCCAAGGAGATGAAGGAAAACACAAAGAAATAAGTAAAGGATATCAGGAAAACAATGAATGAACAATATAAGATTCTCAATAAGGAGATAAAAATTATAAAATGGAAACAAATGGAACTATTGCAGTTGAAGACCATGATAAATGGAAAAAAAAAATTCCCTAGAGGATTTCAAAAGCAGACTGGGGCTGGCAGATGAAAGAACCAGTGAACATGAAGAACATGAAGTCTTCATGTAATATAAATATAACATTTATATTAGTTAGGCTGAGGAGCAGAAAGAAAAAAATTAGAGAAATATAAAATAGTCTAAGAGCCTGTGGGACGCCACTCAACATATCAATATACTCATTATTAGCATCCCAGAAGGAGAAGAACTAGAGAAAGGGATAGAAAAAATATTCAAAAAATAATGATAGAAATCTTCCCAAACTTAGCAAAAGACATGAATATGAGCATCCAAGCAGCCCAACAAACACTAAACAGTACACTCTTGAAAAGAAATATGCTCTGACACATAGTAGTCAAATTTTCAAATGCAAAGAACAAGGAGAGACTTCTGAAAACTACACAAGGAAAGCAATATGATATGTACAAGGCAGGCCCAATAAAACTAAATGCCAATTTCTCATCAGAAATCTTGGAGGCAAGAAGGCCATGAGACGAAATATTTCATGTGCTGAAAGAAAATAATTTCTAACCAATCATTTCATATAGCAAGACTGTCAAAAATTAGCGATATATTAAGACATTCCCAGATAAACAAAAGCTGAGGGAGTTTGTCACCACTAGACCTCCCTAATAGGTTATGATAAATGGAGTTCTTTGGACTGAAAGAAAATGACACTAGACAGTGGATTGTAACAACAGAAAGAAATAAAGGCCTCCAGTAAAAGTAATCATATGTAAAACCATAAATGTCAGTATTATTTTATAACTTTTGGTAATTCCACATTTTACTTCTTACAGTTTAAAAAATGCAAATGCATAAATTCTAATGTTAAGCCATGGTTTTAGTAATACAATGTAAAAAGATACAATTTTTAACAAGAACAACAAAAAGGTGGTGGGACAGAAAAGTATAGGAACAGGATAGGTATATGCTACTGAAGTTAAGTTGGTATAATATATAATTATTGTATATTTAGGATGTTAAATTTTAGCTACATAATAACCACAAAAATTTTGAAAAATATATACAGAAAGAAATAAAAAGGGACTCAAAGTGGTATAGTACTACAAAACCAAATAAATATGAAAGTAGACCTTAATGGAACAAAAAAGGTGTAAGATGTACAAAGACCAGATAGCAAAATGGCAGAAAAGAGTCCTGCACTATCAATAGTTATTTTAAATGTAAATAGATTAAACTGTTCACTCAAAAGGCAGAGGTTGGCAGAATAGATAAAAAAGCATGCCCCAACTATATGCTGTTTACAAGAGACTCAACTTAAATTCAAGGTCACAGCTAGGCTGAAAGTGAAAGGACATGAAAAAGTAACAAGAAAATAATAACCAAAAGGGAGCCAGGTAAGGTACACAACTATCAGATAAAATATATTTAAGTCAAAAAATAGTTATGAGGGAAAAAGAAGGTCACTATAAACTGTGAAAGTAGTCAATTCAACAAGAAGGTATAGCAATTATAAATATCTATGCACTAAAATACATGAAGTAAATATTTAGAGATTTGAAGGTAGAAACCTACACTAACAGTAAAAGAATTCAATAAACCACTTTATATAATGGGTAAAATGTCTAGAAAGAAGATGACTAAGGAAATATAACACTTGAACAATACTCTAAATCAGCTAGAACTAATGGACATATATAGAACACTTCACCCAAAAGCAGCAGAATAAATTTTTCTCTAGTGCACATAGATCATTGTGGCAGTTTGAGATTACTTTATGAATTTCCAAAAAATAAAGATTATGTTTGTAAACTAATCTATTCCTTTGGGTGTGGTACCCTTTGATTGCATGAAATTTAGTTGAGGGGCCTCTGATTAGATATCTTGATAAGATTGCTTTAAAGCTTTTGATTGTCAGTGAGGTGTTACTGAGGTTAAGTCTCCACCCCCTTGTTGGGTTTAGTATAAATGGAAACACAGAGAGAGAGAGAGGGAAAACAACCTGGCATATTTGATTCTTAAATGTGAGAGAGAAGATTGCCGGAAAACAGAAGCCCACAAGTTCTCAAAGAGGCTGGCTCACAGCAGCTCAAGAGGAGAGAGTGAGCCCAGAGAGAAGGCTGAAACCTTGGCAGAGATCAGCAGCCATCTTGCTTTGCCTCATTCATGCCTGGACAACAGAAACAGTAGTAGCTGACTTTGGTAAGAAAGCATCTTTTATGGTGCCCTGATTTGGACTTTTCATGACCTTGAAACTGTAAGCTCTTACCCCAAATAAATCCCCTTTATTAAAGTAAATACATTTTTGGTACTTTGCATTGGGAGCCCTTTGACAAATTAAAACAATCATATTCCAGGATAGACCCATATGTTAGGTCAGAAAACAAATCTCAATAAATTTTAAAATATAGAAATCAAAAAATGTATCTTTTATGACCACAATAGAATGGTCAATAACAAAGGCATAATTAGAAAAAACACAATTATGTTATCTGGAAATTAAACAGCACTCTTAAACAACCAATAGGTCAAAAAAGAAATCACAAGAGAAATTAGGAAATCCCTTGTGGCAAATTAAAATGAAAACATATCAAAATTTATAAGCTGTAGGCAGTGCTGAGAGAAAAATTTATAGCTCTAAATGTTTACATTAAAAAGAAAAAAAGACCTGAAAACAGAGACCTAAAATCACCACTGGAAGACCAAGATAAAGAAGAGCAAACTAAGCCCAAAGTGAGTAGAAGGAAGGAAATAAAGGTTAGCAGAGAAAAATGAAATAGAGAATAAAAAAGAGGAAGAATCAACCAAAACAGAAGTTAGTTTTTCAAAAGATCAGTAAAATTGATCTTTTCTACAGTGACAGAGAAAATGAGAGCAGATGCAAATAACTAAAATCAGAAATTAAATTGGGGGCATTATGGCCGACCACGCAGAAATTTACACCACCCAATTAGATAACCTGATGAAATAGGACAAATTCCTTGAGACACACAAATTACCTACACTGAATCAGGAAGAAATATAAAATCTCAACATACAAATAACAAGTAGAGAAACTGAATCAGTAATTTTTAAAATCCCACAAAGAAAAGCCCAGGACCAAATGGCATCACTGGTGAATTTTAACAAACCTTCCAAGAAGAATTAACATCAATACTACTCAAACTCTCTCAAAAATTCAAGAGGAGGGAACATGTCACAAGACATTTTATAATGCCAATATCACCTTAATACCAAAACCAGATAATGATACCTCAAGGAAGGAAAATTACAGACCAATCTCTCTTCTGAATATAGATGTGAAAATCAACCATTAGATTAGTTTGCTAATCTAACCTTTAGATTGGGTTACATTAGCAAACCCAATCTAACAGCACATTAAAAAAAGAATCATCAAGTGGGTTTATTTTAGGCTAGAAATGATGGCTCAACATAAGAAATCAGTTATTGAAATATATCACATTAATAGAGCTAAAAAGAAATCACAGATTCATCTCAATTGACCCAGAAAAAGGCATTTGAAAAAATCCATTATGCCTTCATGAAAAAATACTTAGAATGTTAAGAATAGAAGGAAATTTCCTCAGCATGATAAAGGGCATAAATAAAAAACCCATAGCTAACATCATACTCAACATTGAAACACTGAAACCTTTCTCTCTAAGATCAGGAACAAGACAAGGATGCCCACTTCAACCATTGCTATTCTTCATGTCCTGGAAACCCTAGCCACAGCAATTGGGCAAGAAAAATAAATAAAAAGTATATAATTGGAAAGGAAGAAGAAAAAATTCACTATTTGCAGATGACATGATCCTTGTGATGATTAGTAATCATGTGTCAACTTGGCCAGGTAACAGTGCCCAGGTGCTTCATCAGGCAAGCACTGGGCTAATTGTACTATTAGGACATATTGTGAACTTAAATCATCAGTGAATTGATTGCTGATTACAGTCTATGGCTGATTACATCTACAGTCAAGTGGGGAGACTGCATTCAACAATGACAGATATCTCATCCAATCAGGTGAAGGTCTTAAAAGGAGAAGTGATTTCAGCACTCAGGGAAAGGAATTTCCATCTTTGCTTTGGACAGCCAGCTTTTTCTGTGGAACTCATTGAGGACCTTCATTGGAGTTCCTGGCTTGCAGCCTGCCCTATGGAATTTGGATTGTGAAACAATGTTATAAAATCTCACAGTATTTAACAGATATCTCCTGTTGCTTCTGTTTCCTGGAGAAATCTGACTAATACAATCCTACATATAGAAAATCCTGAAAAATACAGAACAAAGAGCTAATAAATTCAGCAACATAGCAAGATACAAAATCAACTCACAAAAATCATTAGCGTTTCTGTGACACTAGTAATGAACAATCTGAAGAGGAAATTTTTTAAAATATTCCACTTAAAGTAACAACTAAAATAATCAAATATCTAGGAATAAACCTAACCAAGAATTTAAAGACTCATACTCAGAAAGTTACAAAAAAATTACTAAAAGAAATGAATGAAGACCTAAATAAATGGCAAGGCATACCATGCTCATGGATTGGAACATTAAATATATCTAGATGTCAATTCTACACAAAGTGATTTACAGATTCAACCCAATCCCAATATAAATTCCAATAGCCTTTTTTGTAGAAACAGAAAAGCCAATCATCAAATTTATATGAAATAGTAAGTGGACTGAATAGAGAAGACCTTCTTAAAAAAACAAATGATATGAGGTCCCGGGTTCAATCACTGGTACTACCCAAAAAAAAAAAAAAAAAGAATTAGGTTGGAGGACTCAGATGACCTGACTTTAAACTCACTACAAAGCTATATTGGTCAAAACAGCATGGCACAAGTATAAGAACAGACTTATAGACTAATGGAATTGAAGAGACTTCAGAAATAAACCCTCACATCTACAGTCCATTGATTTTTGACAAGGGTGTCAAGTCCACTCAATTGGGAAGAATACACTCAATAAATGGTGCTGGGAAAGTGGATATACACATGCAAAAGCATGATGGTGGATCTCTACCTCACACCATGTATAGAAATTAACTCAAAATGGAACAGAGATCTAAATATGTGAACAAGGACTATAAAACTCCTAGAAGAAATATAGGGTCCTTGTGTTAGACAGTTGTTTCCTAGATTTTATACAAAAAGCCCAAGCAACAAGAAAAATTAGGACAATGGAACTTCCTCAAAATTAAAACCATGTGCATCAAAGGTCTTCATCATGAAAGAAAACACACAACCTACAAAACAGGAGAAAATATTTGAAAACCCCTTGTCTGATAAGAGTTTACTATCCAGAATTTATAAAGAAATTCTAGAAATCAACAATAAAAAGGTAAGCAACCCAATTAAAAATAGGAAAAAGACTTGAATAAACATTTCTCCAAAGGAGATATACGAATGGCCAAAAAACACATGAAAAGATGCTCAACATCTTTACCCGTTTGGGAAATGGAAATCAAAACCACAATGAGATACCATTTCACACTCACTAGAATGGTTATTATTATTTTAAAAGAAATAGAAACAACTAAAAGTAGCACGTGTTTGAGAGGTTATGGAGAAATAGGAAGTCTTTTATTGTGGGTGGGGATGTAAAATGGGGCAAATACTGTGGAAAACAATTTGGCAATTCCTGAAAAGGCTAAGTATAGAATTGCCATATGACTCAGCACTCCCATTTCTAGGTATATAACCAAAGAATCTGAAACACAGACTCAAAATTGTTTGCATACCAATATTCATAGTGGCATTGTTCAAAGTTGGCAACAGATGGAAGCAACAAAAGTGTTCATCAATAGATGGATGGATAAGCAAAATGTAGCATATACATGGAGTGGAATATTATTCAGTTGTGAAAAGGTACAAAGTCTGATACATACCACGACATGAGTGAACCATGAGGATATCGTATGATGAAATAAGCCAGACACAAAAGGACAAATATTGTATTAACTCACTGATATGAAATAATCAGAATAAGCAAACTCATAGAGTCAAAAACCAGAATACAGGTTACCATGGGCCAGTGATAGGGAATATCAGGGATAGGAAATGAATTGTTAATTCTTAATTGGTGCAGAGTTTCAGTTTGAGGTGTTGGAAAAGTTTTGCTAATGTATAATTATGATGGTAACACAACAGTGTGAATGTAATTAACAACACTGAATTATTTATATGAATGTGGCTACAAGGGGAAATTTTAAGTCATATATATGTTCCTGCAATAAAATTTTAAAAATAAAACCAGAGAACAATATAAGACAAACATTGAACTCTCATGTAAACTATGAACTATAATTAACAGTTCAATTATAATAATATTCTCTCATCACTTGTAACAAAGTTACCACATATGCAAAATGTTAAAAATGGGGGTGGGTATATGAGAACTCTGTATTTTCTGCTTGGTCTTTCTAAAAATCTATAACATCTTTAATAAAAAATTAAAATATTAAAAATAAATAAATAAAAAGAAGATATGGAAAAGAGCTTAGGAAACTGTCTTTTTAAGAATATCCTGCCTGATTTTTTAAACAACGAAGTTTGAGATTCACTGTAAGAAAACATACCTGAAAACAATACATGCACAAATTGTGTTTTAAACCAAGATTCACATGGCTCTGGTTCTAATAAAATGTAAGGAAATGAACTAATTTTATAATGATTCTAACCTAAAAATATATTTTGAAGATATATACTTCTGTGGCAGAAGTAAGGTAAGGATTTGTATAGGCAAGGAGTAGTGTGTGGAATCTGGGAGCAGGATTTCTTGTGGGACTAAGTAATGTTAATTACTAAGGGGGTAATGAAAACATGAGACTAGTTTTGAGTAGAGCTTTCCACTTTCTAAGAACCATCAAGTTTAAACTGAAGTATCGGTTTTATTGAATATTTAGTGCATGGTTATTAAAAATCCTACATTAATAGAATTACAGAACTGGAAGGAATCTCAAAAGTTACCATGTTCAACCCATTACTGTTATTGAATCAGCAATGAACATCCTTGTTATGTAAAAGCCTTTTTGCTCAGCAATCCAAAACTTCCACAGCTTTGCTCAATGTCCATATTCTAATGTTTTTCATAAGAACATAAAGTTAGGAAGAAAGAAATGGAAGAAAGAAAGAAGGCAGGCAGGCAGGGAGAGAGAGAGGAAGGCTTCATTTTCTTTGAGAGCTGCTATCTATAAAATTATTTCCTTGCTTTTCAGCTGCATTTAAAAATGATGAATTTTATATAAAAGTGGAAGTCACATCTGGCAAGCTATTTTTGATTTACTGAGCTAGAAATAGCTGCAAAAATACTTCCATTTACAGACTTGCATAATCAATCATTTGTTGATTTCCCTTGCACATCAGCATTAGTTTTACATTACTAAGCATTTCCACCATTTTTTAGCATTAAAGGAGATCACAAAGCAATTCAGTTCAATTTAAATTCAAAATAATTAAGAATATATTTATTGGACAGTAGTTCTCTAGGAGCACTGGTCTAGGTACTTTAGCTAAGCCAAAGTCTTTAACCATCACAAGCTTATAATTTAATTGAGAAATCTACCTCCAGAAAACAGGAAATGATGATGTACCAAAATGGTGTATTCTCGAATTGGGAGCTGAAAGAAAATTACTATTAGAGAACAGCATTTTGGGGTGGGTACTCAATAGTGGCGGGAAGAATCAGAGAATGTGTCATAAGAGATGAGCATGAGTTGACTTATGATTTGATAGGTATTGAATAATTTCACTATTTCCAAGGCAATTACACAAAGAAAAGTTTGAAGGCTGGCGGGAGCATGATTGTGTAGGGGTGGTAGAGTAAGCCCCAGAGAAGCCTTCGAACGGCCGACTTTTATATGCACAGCTGCACGGCAAGAATGAGAGCCCTTCGAACACAGGGACCAGGAAGGTAAAACTGTAAAAAGCATGGATTTTGAAGTTAGAAAAGCCTCATTCTCAATGTTGTCTTTGCAATAACAACAGTATTATCTGGAAAATTTTACTTACATTCTTTATTTTGAGTTTCTTATTTTATCACAATGGGAATAAGGAATGCTTTCTTGGAGGGATGTAGTAAAGCCAGAAGTCAAAAACATGAGAACCATAGGCATATACCCTGCACATAATAAGAGCTCATGAGTTGTGGCATGGTTGATGGTAATGATGACACTGCACGTAGTATGACCTCATTATATAGTTTTTCCAAGCATGTTAGGTACTTAAATTATGGGAATGGATAAGATTATGCAAGGGAGTTGTGTAGAAAGAAAAGACAAAGAATAGAAACATGAGTAAGAATCACAATTAATTAAACAACTAACTGAAGAGTGAGTGGAGGAGGAAAACTCCACCAAGGAGGCAGAGAATAAATGGTCAGAAGGGTAGAATGGACAGAAGAAAAAAGAGAAAGCAAGTGAATGTAAAATGTCAATAAATAAGAAGTGAGGTATTCCCCAGAATCTACAGTATCAGAGAAACTCTAAATTATAAATATTGAAAACTGTCCATTAGGTGGAATCCTTGTTAAACGTTTTTTTTAAAGGAAGTACAAGGGATTGAACCCAGGACCTCATACATGGGAAGCAGGTGCTCAATCCTTTGAGCTGCATCTGCTCTCCCTTATTGAGCTTTACAAGAGCAGTTTCATCTGGATGGTTAGGAAGAGAAATTACACTAGAGGCTGAGGAGTAAATGGAGACTGAGGAAGCGGAGACTCTTTTCCCCAGTGTTGTTCAAGATTTTGACAATTGAAAAGAGTGAAAGCAAGGTAACTGATGCTGTGTTAAAGGTGGAAAGACAGCCAGCAGATTAAGACAGAGGTGTAGACCGAAAACAAGTCTTCAGGGAGCAGTCTGTGATTGTTTACAGGGAATGAAGTAAAAAAAAAAAAAAAAAAAAGGTAAAAAATGAATGGTGATACGATTTGTATTAAGTGGAGAGGTGGGAAGTACATTAAAGTTTACCACCAATCATAGAGAAACCTGACAGCATTTTTTTTAGATAAATCACACTACAGGAGGCACAAAGAAGAAGAACCAGAAAGAAGAGAAGGATGCAGAATGCTTGCTTTGCTAGGATAAATGTCAACAAAAAGAATCTATTGCATACACAGAAAATAAACATGAATATAAGCTTTATTAAAAATCATTTAGTGCCAATATAGTATCCACAGCAAAAATGAAGAAATAAAAAGGAAAAAGAAAGGTATTCGAGTTTTAAATGGGCACTAAAAAAATTTATTTTATGTTTAACACATATTTTCTTTTCTACTCACCTCAGCCAACAAACCAGAAACCTTATCATCCAGGGAAGAGCTATGATAGCATTCCTATGGGAAAAATAAGAGTTTTGGCACAGTGCCCATCAAGTGATCTATTACCCAAAAGAAGTTCGAAAGAGCCATGAAACATAAGAATGAGCATTCTAACATTCGAGTACTAGAATACATACATCCCTAAATGAAAACAAGATCCCACAGTAAACAGGTATGTATATAACTTGTCATATAAATTTAAAAATAATTTCCTATCATTCATTTCCATTAAAGATTCGACTTCCTCTTTCTCATGAGCAACTTGACACTGAACCCAGGCTGGATTCCACTTTCATTTATTACAGTCTACTTCTGCATTCATTAACTTTTATTCAGATTTCTTTACTTCCTGACATATCATGTCTTGCATTATGTTGATGTTCACTTGGAAATGGCTGTTTTTCTGGATTCTAACGATGTCTTTGCCAGCAGCTGCAAGCTCATTGAGAACACAGCAAATGTGTATGCACAGTACAAAATTCCTCCAATTAAGCTTGCTGCTTAATTTGCAAGATTGCTGTCAAGTAGCATGACCACTGCATTACATTTGAAACTCAATTCCATGTAAATGTAGATATTTAGGAGCTTATTAGAGAATATGTATGAGAGTTGAGAGAGAAAACAGCGCATATGTTTGAAGGAAACAAATCTAACTTGATTTTAACATTATTATTTCCTTAAACTACTTGAGTAGGAGAGCAAATAAGTTAAGGGCATGGTTCTGGAGTTCCACGTGGAGGAGAATCCTGGCTATGCATCTTTGCTGGCTGTGTGACTTAGACAAGATTATTAACTCACCTGAGCCACAGTTCTCCTATATGTAAACTGGGAATAATTTAAGTATCTACCTGAAAAAGGTTATTTAATGCTTAAATGGAATTTCATATGAAAAGCACCTAGCATAGCAACTGTCAGAGAGTAATTTTTCAACAAATTGGAGCTATTATAATTACCCAGACAAGGAGACACGCGAGCAAGTGTTCTCATTTGCCTAATGGATTTGTAATGGGCACAATGAATAGTATCAAGTTTTAAATTCTTCTCTGTTAACATTTCAATAGATTTGGAGGTCAGCTTAGAATAAAATATATTTTTTTGAACTTACATGCACATATTGTATGCGTGAATTTGGAACACATATTTCTTTCTGCAGATTTTCTTTTCAGTTCTTACTCCTTCCTTCCATCCTGATTCCCCACTAGACGTTTGTGGCTGTGACTGTGCTGACAGTGGCCAGGATTTTCAGAAGTAGGAACATCTGCAATATTTCCTTATACCCGAGAAGCAATCCTTCAGTTCTTGTCATTCGTGTGATGAAGGACCATCTGTTGCCACAAAACGCCCATGATCTTGCTGTAGGAACCGAATCGAACGCTCAGGGCCTGCCTTGATGTTTCTTCCCTCACCAAGAGTGTGGAAATCAAGATGATCAGCTGATCCTCACGCAGACAACCGTCAGATTTAATGGCAATTATCAGCCATTATCTGACAGGAGGCTATTTCTCAGGGAGGCTGTTAACACAAGGTGGCCATGCTCTACCTCAGAAGGTCAGTGCCCACTGTTTAAATCTTTTCCAGCTCAGCTACCCTCATTCACTGTCTCTAACCTCTACAAGAGGGAACCCTAAACAACTCCTCCACCACCTCCACCACTCACCCGTACCCCCTCATCATGGCAAGAGAAGAAATGCAGACATCAAAGCTTCCAAAATTGAAGTTCCAAGTTCGATTATCCATGAATGGGATGAAAATCTACCTTGCTTCCTGACACAGATCCCATCTAAATAAACCCTGTAGGAAAACCAAACCCCAGAATCAAATGCAAAATTTGCGACTGTCCCAGAAGGGGTGCTCATTATTTCTCATGAACCTGAAACCATTCTCAACACCAAAAGTGGTTCTGATTTTTACAAAAACCAGGAAGGCTTCTATATCCACCAGTGAAGAAGGAACCCATTTGCTGCCTCATTCTAATGTAAAGAAGAGATGTTTATTGTGTGACTAAACCACAAGATCATTCTTTTTTGCCTAAATGTCCTATCTTCCTTAAGGAAATCTGGATGAGAATAAAAACTCTATACTGGGAAAGCGGCTGTGGCTCAATCAGTTGGGCTCCCACCTACCATATGGGAGGCCCTGGGTTCACTTCCTGGGGCCTCCTTGTGAAGGCAGGCTCACCTGCATGTCACGAGAGCCCCCAGCCAGCAAAAGCCACAGAGTGCCACCCAGTCCGCAAGCACTGTAGAGAGCTGACTCAGCAAGGTGATGCAACAAAAAGAGAGACAAGTAAAAAAACACAGGAGAGCAGGCAGTAAATGGACACAGAGAGCAGAGAGCAAGCAAGCTGCAAAGGCAGGGGGGGATAAATAAAAATAAATACAGACACATAGAAGAACGCACAATGAATGGACACAGAGAGCAGACAGCAAGCAAGCTGTGGGGAGCGGGGGGGGGGGGGGGATTAAAAAAAAACAAAGAAAACTCTATACTGGTATTGAGAAAAGAGGTAATAAATGTATCCCAACAATCCAAGGCTCTACCATATAGTTAGGAAGTGGGGTATGGTGAATGGAACAGTTGTGTTTTCTGAAAATGATGTTTTCTTTCTTTTTCAACCAGAGTGATTTATCACAACTCCCTGTGCTTAGGTTCAAGTATCTAAGAATATTCATCTTCTCTATGAAATGCAAGTCAGGAAAGAGTAGAGGAGAAAGATTCATTGGGAAAATGTATATTGGAATTAGCTCTTAAAATTACCACAGGTGATTGCTATGGATATAAGATTGACACATGGAAAGAACTACAGCCATAAATATAGACAGAATGGCTGGAATAATTGAAACTTTTCTCTTCACATGTGATTTTTAAATAAATCATCTTAAAGAATTTCCAAAGCATAACTCTGTCTGCCAATGTAATTGCTTTCATCTTTTCCAAGTGACAAATGACACCTTTGATGAACTAACTTGCTAA